>NC_134489.1:60979208-61044208 GCF_040206685.1 Ascaphus truei | reverse complement strand
AATTCAGCATGCAATACCAGCCGCGACCGCTACGTCACTGAAAAGCAGGACTTAGAAAATGTCTTGAGTAAAAATCTCTGAAGCCGGCTCGCATCTATTTCTCACAGAGCATCTTTTTCGTAACTTGAATTTGCCGCTAATGGTTTGGCGGTTGGAATCTGAGGTCCTGATTGGCTGCCAGGTTTCTAATAGGTTTTAGAGCCCCATTCAGAAACTATTACAGCCAATTAGCGCGTGGGAATCCTCCTGCCAGCCTATCACCGATTTGCTGGTATGTTGAAGCCATGTGGGTATCGATTTGGATTCTGCTAAGGGGCATGCGCCAACCTGGCACCTCTGCCTCTTATCATATTGAGCCCACATGTTGTCCGCAGAGTCTGGTGCAGGGCAAATGGTCGTCGGATAGCCCTTTGTAAGCCCAGGATGGGGGTACTCATAGATAACCACAGTACTCCTCCTGTGCTAACACCTTTGCATCCCTGGGGCTTTCAACTCCGGGTCCCGAGCAGACTCAGTGGCGCCAAGCATGGTAGCCACCTGATCTCTCGGAACCACGGACTTGGAAATCCCACAGTCACATCTACAATGGAACAAGCATATACATTTATTAAATCAAATCTTTAATAAAATACACTTTGCTTCTGTGTCTTGTGTTTAAACGGGTCTAAGTCTTCTGGTCTGGTGTCAGGGATAGAATAAGAATATATGTTCCCTACTCTTACCAGCCTTATCCCTGGCACACTGTAACCCTGAATTTAGCTTTACACACACAATAAAACCCTTGCAGCTTTATGACATAGCTGGGGCACCCCCTGAACCCCTATACCAGGTTCAGGGTGACTTGGGCATCTCACCTTATGCTAGGGACCCCGGGACTGTTCTGAGGATACCTTGATCCCCAATGCCCTTTTTACCTTTCCTGTTTGTGCTGAAGCAGGGAACCCTGGCGGTGAGTCGCAAGAACATTTTCAGGGTAGGATTTTGTCAGAGCACTGTGCTTCAATGTGCCCGGGAATCTTACCGTATTCCCGGGTACATCTTTGGGGTATACCAAAAGTTTGGAACCCCGATACATAGCCACAATCTGAAAGAAGTTTCTCTGCGAAACCCATCCTCAAACTCACAGCCTAGCAAGCTCCTCTGGCCAGCACTGCTGGAAAGGCAAAAACACAAAAATACTGTATTGGCGCATCATTTATACACAGTCTCAGTGATGCATATATGACAGTCCAGTCCAAGAGCTGACACTCTAGTACCTTTACACACGGATAAGGGGTAACCAAGTGGGCTTAACCTTTATTATTGAGCCTGGTTACCCCCTCACCGTCACAGTTACCCACTTTGGCACCCATCAGCCGGACATGAAGGCTGTAGATGCGGTTCCAATACCGCTTCCGTTATCTCCTGCAATCAGAGAACCTCGGATCCCGACTCCTCTACCGTATGGGGGAGACCCTATGGCATGCAGGGGATTCCTTAATCAATGCTCTGTCCAATTTGAATAACAACCGTCCATGTTTACGCATCGAGCCCGGGTGGCCTACATCATTTCTCTTCTCACTGACGAGGCACTGTCTTGGCCCTCCCCACTTTTGCTTCAGCTTCACTCCTGCGGATTCGCCAGGGAACTCGCTCGGTAGGCCAATACGCCATTGAGTTTCGTACCCTTGCGGCTTAGACTGGCTGGAATAATGAAGCTCAAGTAGCGGCCTTTTGGCAGGGACTCTCGCAGCACTTAATAGATGAGCTAATCGGGACCTCCCTAAGGACCTTGAGGAGTTAATTTCTCTTGACATACGGATTGATCTCAGAATGCAGGTACGCCTGTCTGAGAAATGCTGTGCTGTTAGGAGCCCGACGACTCGGTTGGCCCCAAATTTCGTTTCTCCGTCTCCTCCAGATGACGAGCCTATGCAGCTGGGTACTACCAGACTGTCAAAACAGGAGAGAAGCAGGGGCGTAGCTTGGGATTGTGCCTGTATTGTGGGTTCCAGCACCACCGGATCCATGACTGCCCTGTCGTTGTGGGTCCGGGAAAATGCCTGTGTCCAGTGAAGTTGGAAGAACATTCGCTGGACATCGCTACCATCCCTCCTCCCTCTGTGCCTTCCCGGATTCTTCTACCAGTTTCTCTCTCATGGGGTTCGGCCTCTGTCTCTACTCAGGCCTTAGTGGATTCCGGGACAGCCGGTAAATTCCATGATCTTTTGTTCATCAAACAGCACGCAATTCCCCTTCGCACTTTGGATATTCCGTTAGAGATTGCGACGATCGACGGAAGACCCCAAGGTTCTGGTACCATCATCCAGGAGTCCCTTCCCCTGGTAGTGAACATCGGAGCTCTACATAATGAGCTACTCCCTTTCATGGTGTCATGCTGTGCAGCCCGCAGACCAGGCCAGTCCCCTGTACTGAGGTGGGATGTTGAATATACACACCGACAGCAGAGGGAGCGGGTCCGGGATGTGGTTGTAGCGTGGCCAGGCCTGGGTTAAGATTCAGAATAGTCGTTGTACTTGCCAAGTTCAGGAGTATAGAGTGTTTCGTAGTTAAATCCGTTTCCGTGTCCAAGGGTCTGAGAGGTAAGAATCGTGATGGGTAAGCCGAAGTCGGGAGCCAGGGAGGTAAGTCAGACGGTTCAAATCTGTGGAAGTAAAGAGAAACAGGAGCACGACACAGTTTCCAGGCTACACAGGAAGCAAGGAGCTATGCAGAGCAAGGAAGTGAAGGCAAAGCAGGATATTTAAAGCGACAGTGACCAATCCAGACAAGGGGCATGGCGGAGGCGTGTCGAGGAGCTGCTCGTGTGTCCCTGAGAGACCAGGAAATAGCAGAGCACAGCTGGGAGTCTGTAACACCAGTGCCAGAATCCAAGATGGCGACGGCAGAGTTCAAGGTATGCACTGGGTGACGGCATGGGTAGTGTCATGGAACAAGAACTACATTTCTGACTCACCCCCCTCTCTCCTTTGCAGCTTCTGCCTGTCAGATCTCATTCCCAGCTGCATGGAGTTTGCACACACATACTGTGCCTGTGTAACTTGCAACAATGTTGCATTTCTTGCCTCTGGGCATGGAATCAGTGAGCTGCTACTGCAGTTTCTGAGATCCTCACCAGAATGGGCTAGTCTGCCCCCCCTCCTGTTTGTTCAGAGATAGTCTGCCCCTAGACTATTCCCTTTACCCACACTGCCCCTCACTTCCTTTTCCACCCTGGAGACAGTGAGTACAAGACCCTTCTCTGTTCATCCCCCATGGTGAGGCCATCTCTTTTTACCGGTTTCTAACTAATAATCACCACTACATACCATCCACAAGTATCTGTGTTCTGCTGCTTTTCCCAATAAAGTGGAGGAAATATTACAGGGCTTGGAGTGATTTAAAAGGGAACTGTGTTAATGCTATCGGGAGCCATTCACACATCAAACGTGACCCTGGCTTCAGGAAAGGTAGCGATGGGGGGCAGGGGCAGCAGCCGCTGCAGTACTGGTAGTGGGTAAGGAGGGGTCACGCCGCAAGGGACGTGGCCCCCGATTCCTTACAGTACCCCCCCTTCAGGATCGACCTCAGGACGATCCATCCAAAGCTGTGGAAATTTTGTGGAAGCGGTCCAAGAGAACTGGAGCATGGATGTCCTCCTTGGGTACCCAAGAGCGTTCCTCTGGGCCATAACCCTTCCAGTGAACAAGGAATTGTATCTTTCCTCTGGATACACGAGAATCCATGATTGTCTGGATTTCGAATTCAGGGTGTCCTTGGACCATGACTGGTTTAGATTTATAGGTCTTAGCAGGGAACCGTTTGCTCTGGACGAATGGCTTGAGCAAGGAAACATGGAATACGTTTGGAATCCTCATGGAAGACGGAAGTTGCAGACGAAATGCCACAGGATTGATTTGTTCCTGGATCAGAAAAGGCCCTAAGAATCTGGGTGCCAATTTCGGGGTGGGAGACTTCAACTTGATGTTCTTGGGCGAAAGCCAAACTTGGTCCGCTGGCTTGTAATTAGGGGCCTGTTGACGACGGTGGTGTGCCTGAGACTTGAATTTCTGAGCGGCGCTAAGAAGCGCGGACTGAATCTTGATCCATGACTCCTGAAGAGTAGTTACCCGTTCATCAGCCGCCGACACTCCTATCGGAATGTTTGAGATTGGCAGTCGACTTGGGTGGAAACCATAATTCACGAAGAACGGGGTTTCGTGCGTGGATTCATTACGAAGTGAATTGGTTGCAAATTCTGCCCAAGGTAGCAGGTCAACCCAATTATCCTGGGAATCGCAAATAAAACACCGTAGGTATTGTTCCAGCGTTTGATTTAGTCTTTCAGTTTGCCCATTAGTTTGGGGGTGATAGCCTGACGAGAAGGATAGCGCCATGCCAAGCCTCTTGGAGAAAGCCCGGCAAAATTTCGATATAAATTGCGTGCCTCAATCCGAGACTATGGATGTAGGTATCCCATGGATGCGAAACACCTCTTTGGTGAAGATATCAGCTAGGGTGGGTGAGGAGGGAAGTCCTTTGAGTAGAACAAAGTGGGCCTGTTTTGAAAAACGATCAACGATGACCAAAATGGTATTCATCCCTCTGGAAGGGGGTAGATCCACAATGAAATCCATTGAAATATGTGACCATGGACGTCCAGGTACTGGCAAGGGCATGAGCAAGCCTGAGGGTCTTTGATGAAGAGTCTTGTTTTGTGCGCATACTGGACAAGCACTAGTAAATTCATGAACCATCTTTGCTATATTAGGCCACCAAAAAGTACGCTTGATAAGATCCAAAGTTCTTTTGAAGCCAGGATGGCCGGCTGAACGGACAGAGTGGCCCCATTCTAGTATCTTTTGATGAAACCTGGGTGCGGCATAAAGAATTCCTTCCGGTACCTCTAGACCACTCGGAATTTGTGTTTGAGCTTCAACGATCTTTTCGAGAATGTCAAATGAGTTGGCGGAAATTATAAACTTAGAGGGTACGATGGTTTCAGGGGTTTCTTCGGATCTTTCCTCAGGAGAAAATTGTCGGGACAAGGCATCAGCTTTTGTGTTCTTAGAACCGGGAATATAAGACAGAGTATAATTAAATCTTGAGAAAAATAGTGCGCAACGGGCTTGACGAGACCCCAGACGACGTGCATTTTCGTTATAAAGAAGATTTTTATGATCGGTCAATATAGAAATAGGTTCACGGGAACCTTCCAGGAGATGTCACCATTCCTGTAAGGCCATCTTGATAGCCAAGAGCTCTCTATTGCCAACATCATAGTTCTTTTCAGCGGCCGAAAACTTCTTTGAAAAAAAAAAACGCATAGATGAAGCTTATCTTGAGGGAAGAACCTCTGGGACAGGATGGCGCCTGCACCATAATCAGATGCATCAACTTCTAAAGTAAAAGGAAGACTAACATCGGGATGTCGCAGAATGGGTGCCGAGACAAAAGCTTGTTTCAGGGTTTCGAAGGACGAGATGGCCTGCGGAGCCCATACAGATGGGTGTAGAGGGAGAAAGGGGGTGGCCCGGTATTAAAGGGGTTGCACCCCATATGGCCATCCCCTGACCTCACCAAAGAGACAAGGGGTTAACTGGACTGCGGTCCAGGGATGAAGTTTGCACCTTGTTGTACCTTGAAAATGTATGTTCCCCTGTTCCCATGTTTCATTATAAGTACGTATTTTGATGTTTTAAAGTGCATTTCTGTATCTCCAGTTCTGGAGGTCGCAGAGAGTTCATATTTGGCCAATATGTGGAGTCACGGTAGGCATTAAAAACTGGCAAAGGTCGACCCACTGAGCCCACCAGAATGGAACTTATTAATATGTGTAGATATTAAAGTGTATATGTATTTTATTTTGGATCTGTTCTGAAAATGCAGACGCCATTTGCTAGGCTAATAAGTCATGAAGGGCAGACGGCTGAGTAGCCTAAGCACGGTGATCAAAAAGTAACTGCCTTGATTGTTACCCAATGTCTAGGGATTAAGTATTAGTCAATCAACAAACTCTGCCAGTCTAATTGTTACCTGAGGGCATGGGTTAGTCTGTTAGTCTGTGTCTCCACATTAGAGAGTGGATACAGATAATTGTTCACCAATAGGCTGTGTTCAATGTTAAGAATAGGGTTGCACAGGTATATAAACTGTGTCAACCCTACAGTTTTTAGTTGTGCTTCTGATACCATCTTGAATGTCACTGGATTGCTGGAGTTGTGCTTCTGATTCCATCTTGAATGTCACTGGACTGCTGGAGAATTGCTAGTGGATACTTCTCCATCCCCCAACCCTAAGTAAGTGTTACCTTCTTGTCTGTTAATTGTACTATATTGATGTGTTCACCTTATTTAAGGAATTAATTATATTTTATTATATCTAAGCCTCGTTCAGTTCAACCCAGATATTTGGTGTTCATTATATCTTGTCATAAGCTACCGTGACAATGGGTCAGCTCCCTTCTAGGTAAGGGCAGTAATGGGAGCCACAGTGGTAGAAAATGTTCGGATGAATTTTCTATAGTAATTGGAGAAGCCCAAAAAATGCTGGATGGCTTTGAGAGAGTTGGGCAAAGGCCAATCCAAAACAGCCTTAAGTTTTTCAGGGTCCATTGAAAATCCTTTATCTGAAATAATATAGCCTAAGAAGGCAGAAGAGGTTTGATGAAAAAGACATTTCTCGAGCTTAGCATAGAGATTATTGACACGAAGGCGAGCGAGGACGAGCCTGGTATGCTGGACATGATCTTGAAGATTTTTAGAAAAAATTAGGATATCGTCCAGATAGACGATTACGAAAGAGTTGAGAACATCACGGAAGACATCATTCATAAAATCCTGAAAAACAGCAGGAGGATTGCATAAGCCGAAGGGCATTACCAGATACTCGTAGTGGCTGCTTCTGGTATTGAAGGCAGTCTTCCATTCATCGCTTTCTCGGATGCGCACAAGATTGTAAGCTCCTCGGAGGTCTAACTTGGAAAAAAAAATTGCCCCTTGAAGCCTATCAAAAAATTCGGAGATCAGCGGAAGGGGGTATCGATTCTTGACTGTGATGAGATTGAGCCCTCGGTAATCAATGCATGGTCTCAGGAATCCGTCTTTCTTTTTGACAAAAAAGAAACCGGCACCAGCGGGGGACGAAGAATTACGAATTAATCCTTTTTCCAGGTTTTCTTTGATGTATGCTGCCATGGCTTCAGTTTCAGGGAGAGACAAGGGGTAGGTAGGACTTACATTTCGAAAGAAAAGTGCCGGGAACCAGATCAATGGGGCAATCATAAGGTCTGTGAGGAGGTAGAACCTCTGATTGTGTCTTGCTAAACACGTCGATGAAATCCGCATATGCTTCAGGGAGAGTGGAATCATTAGCCGGAGGCGTTTCCACTCCCGCGAGGACTGTGGTAGGAGAAATGACCGGCAATGGTGAGGCGTCTGACTCCCACTGAATTGTCTTGCCATCCCTCCAATCAATGCGTGGGTTGTGCTGCTGTAGCCAGGGTAATCCTAGGATAACTGAAACGGCAGGAGAGTGCATCACGTCAAAGGATATGATTTCGGTATGAGTACCAGTAGAAAGGGTGAGAGGAAGAGTTTCTATGAAGGCAGGTTACAAAGTGATGAAGGCAGGTTACAAAGGACGGGAAACAAATGTTATATCTATGTCGCTGGGTACATAACACAGAAATAGATATAAATGTCATACAACCAGTATAATGGTGAACTCCTCTGGTGCTCTTTCAATGAATGCAGTAATTCATGCAAAAAAGATAAAGACATACATAGCGTAATACAATCACTAACAATACATACTAGACAGACTATAACACTAATAGACAAACATGTGCTGAGACACAAGACTGAAGTAAAATATCACATTTAATAAAACAGCATTTAAAAAATAAAAGGTCACGTCTGCACAGCAGCCTCAGATGAAATGCCCGCTTACCAGACATACACAGATCACAATCAGTGGATAAATCGGAGAGTATCCCCTCTCATATGAACCACACCGCGTGTGCTGGCATCTGGCTGGAGCCCAGGGAGAATCCCCTGCCGTCTGTTGCGTCACGAACCTCCGCTCCCAACGTGCACCGGCTGGTGTGTATTTGGAAAGCCGCCAAGATTTCCTCAGGATGCGCGTCAGGACCCACTACCGGTTGCTCTGATGTGTTGGGGGATCAGTGCACCGATGTACCCAGCGCCATAGATATAACATTTGTTTCCAGTCTCTCATCTGACCTAGGGGGTCAGAGTTATATCACAGGCTGCGGGTTTCACCTTCTTAGATTAGCGCTACCTTTTTCTTTGTTTAAGGTTACAAAGGACGACCATCAATAGCCTCGAGGCCAATCGGCGATTTCTTAGCTATGAGCGGAATCTTGTTCTGAGTAGCAAAATCTTGATCCATAAGGTTGCCACCGGATCCTGAATCAAGAAAAGCGGTGGTGGTTATGAGAAAATTCGGACCTTCAAGCGAGACTGGAAGCATAATTCTCTTAGGGAGTTCCTCTTCAGAGGTAGGGTGAGCAGATATTGACCCCAAAATGAGTCCCTCTTGCCCCATTGGTCGTGTTTGTTCTTTGGGCCTCAAAGGACAAAAACGTACCGTATGCTCAGGAGATCCACAGTAGTAGCAAAGACCCTCATTCCGGCGACGAGCCCTTTCGGCAGTCCGGTCAGGGGTTCTATCGGCAGTCCTGTCGGTATTACGGAACTCTTGACTGGCAATCTGCATGGGTTCCACAGCATCTAGAACAGGGCGAATAGCTGGGAAGGACCTGGGAAGAATAGGTTCAGACGAGAAAATTCTGGGGCGCTGGCGTTCATGACGGCGCTGTTGAAGGCGCTGATCCACTCGTATGCATTGTGCGATCAATTCCTCCAATCCCTGGGGCCTGGGCTGGACTGCAAGTTCATCCTTTACAGAGTCGGACAAACCTTGCCAAAACACAGCAATAAGGGCTTCTTGGTTCCAATGCGTCTCCGCCGCGACAGTCCGGAATTCCAATGCGTATTTGGCTACGGACCTACGACCTTGAGACAATTGAACAAGAGAAGCAGCGGCAGTATCACTGCGGGCGGGAATACCGAATACCTGCTGGAATTCTTGACGGAAGAGCTGGTAATCCTGGGTGGTCTCCGCACGCAACTCCCAGATGGGAGAGGCCCATGCCAAGGCTTGTTAAAAGAGAGTAAACATAGGCTACCTTGGTGCGTCCGGTGGGGAACAGGCTGGGAGAAATCTCAAACTGTATTTCACATTGGTTCAAAAACCCACGACAGGCTAGAGCAAGCATGTCAAACTCAAATGCTAACAAGGGCCAAATAAACAAGGTTTAAGTCTAGGTGGGCCGCAAAAAAAACAAAACTTACATTTTCATAGAAACGTAGGTTTATTTCGAAAAGTACAGTGTGTGTGTGTGTATGTGTGTCTGTGTGTGTGTGTGTGTGTGTGTGTGTGTGTGTGTGTGTGTGTGTGTGTGTGTGTGTGTGTGATGACCTCAAAAAAAAAAAAGCCAGATGTCAATGATTCTGAACGCATTAACCAGTGTCAGGATGCCCCCTCTTAACAATTTCCAAAGCAGCAATCCCACCTGGGATCTTACCTGATCCGCAGTCTCTCAAGGTAGTATACTGGAGGGGAGGTGTTCCTTACCTGTCTTCTAATGTCCCCCGTGTGAAACTTGAGAGTCAGATCTGGAAGAAAGCAGAATAGGTTATTTCGGTGTAGGTATAGGGCAGTTAAGATAAAAACGAAGAGAGTGGGTGAGGGTGACAGACAGAGAGAGGGTGACACAGAGAGAGAGAGAGAGAGAGGGTGACAGAGAGAGGGTGACAGAGAGAGGGAGGCAGACAGAGAGCGAGGCAGACAGAGAGCGAGGCAGACAGAGAGCGAGGCAGACAGAGAGCGAGGCAGACAGAGAGCGAGGCAGACAGAGAGCGAGGCAGGCAGAGAGGGAGGCAGGCAGAGAGGGAGGCAGGCAGAGAGGGAGGCAGGCAGAGAGGGAGGCAGGCAGAGAGGGAGGCAGGCAGAGAGGGAGGGAGGCAGAGAGGGAGGGAGGCAGAGTGAGAGAGGGAGGCAGAGTGAGAGAGGGAGGCAGAGTGAGAGAGGGAGGCAGAGTGAGAGAGGGAGGCAGAGTGAGAGAGGGAGGCAGAGTGAGAGAGGGAGGCAGAGTGAGAGAGGGAGGCAGAGTGAGAGAGGGAGGCAGAGTGAGAGAGGGTGGGAGAGTGGGAGAGGGAGAGAGAGTGGGAGAGTGAGAGAGAGTGGGAGAGTGAGAGAGGGTGGGAGAGTGAGAGGGAGTGAGAGAGGGTGGGAGAGTGAGAGAGGGTGGGAGAGTGAGAGAGGGTGGGAGAGAGAGGGTGGGATAGAGAGAGGGTGGGAGAGACAGAGTGAGAGAGAGAGACAGAGTGAGAGAGAGAGACAGAGTGAGAGAGAGAGACAGAGAGAGTGAGAGAGACAGAGAGTGAGAGAACCAGAGAGAGTGAGAGAAACAGAGAGAGTGAGAGAAACGGAGAGAAACGGAGAGAAACAGAGAGAAACTGATGGAGAGTGAGAGAGAGAGAGAGAGAGAGAGAGAGAGAGAGAGAGAGAGGGGGGAGAGAGGGTGGGAGAGTGAGAGAGGGTGGGAGAGTGAGAGAGGGTGGTTGACTGACTCACCGGGCCCGGGACGTCAACCCCGGCAGACCCCCTGTTGGCGGCCTTGTCCCTCATTCTCTCTCTACTTCCCCCCCATTTTCTCCCCCCATTTTCTCTCCCTTCCCTCCCCACCCCCATTCTCGCAATCCCCTCTTCTCTCTCCCCACCCATCTCCCTCTCCCCCCCTCCATTCTCTTCCCCCCCTCCATTCTCTCCCCCCCCTCCCCATTCTCTCTTTGACCTGCACAGACGCACACAGCCACTGACCTACAGACACACACAGACAGACCAACAAAGACACTGACCACGCACAGACACCCACACAGTCACTGCTGGCCTGCACAGACATACACACACAGCCACTGATACACACACACACACACTCTCCCCCCCCCCCCACACATACACATTCTCCCCCCCACACACAGGGGCAGGGGGTGACAGGGGCAGGGGTTGACAGGGGGTGACAGGGGTTGACAGGGGCAGGGGGTGACAGGGGCAGGGGTTGACAGGGGGTGACAGGCAGGGGGTGACAGGGGCAGGGGGTGACAGGGGGTGATATGGACAGGGGGTGGCAGGGGGTGACAGAGGCAGGGGGTGACAGATGCAGGGGGTGAAAGGGGCAGTGGGTGACTGGGGATGACAGAGGCAGGGGGTGACGGGCAGGGGGTGACAGAGGCAGGGGGTGGCAGGGGGTGACACGGGGTGGCAGGGGGTGAAAGGGGCAGGCGGTGATAGGGGGATGGGGTGACAGGCAGGGGGTGACTGGGGGTGACAGGGGGTGGCAGGGGGTGACAGAGGCAGGGGGTGACAGGGGGTGACAGAGGCAGGGGGTGACAGAGGCAGAGGGTGACAGAGGCAGGGGGTGGCAGGGGGTGACACGGGGTGGCAGGGGGTGACAGGGGCAGGGGGTGACGGGCAGGGGGTGACAGGGGCAGGGGGTGATGGGGTGACAGGCAGGGGGTGACTGGGGGTGACAGGGGGTGGCAGGGGGTGACAGGGGCAGGGGGTGACAGAGGCAGGGGGTGACAGGGGGTGACAGAGGCAGGGGGTGAGAGGGGCAGGGGGTGACAGGGGTTGACAGGGACAGGGGGTGAAAGGGGCAGGGGTTGATGGGGGTGACAGAGGCAGGGGGTGACAGAGGCAGGGGGTGACAGAGGCAGGGGGTGACAGAGGCAGGGGGTCACGGGGTGACAGAGGCAGGGGGTGGCAGGGGGTGACAGGGGCAGGGGGTGACAGGGGCAGGGGGTGACAGGGGCAGGGGGTGACGGGCAGGGGGTGACAGGCAGGGGGAGACTGGGGGTGACAGGGGGTGACAGGGGCAGGGGTTGACAGGGGGTGACAGGGGGTGACAGGGGCAGGGGGTGACAGAGACAGGGGGTGACAGAGGGTGACAGAGGCAGGGGTGGCAGGGGGTGAAAGGGGCAGGGGGTGATATGGACAGGGGGTGGCAGGGGGTGACAGGGGCAGGGGGTGACAGGGGCAGGGGGTGACAGGGGCAGGGGATGACAGGGGCAGGGGATGACAGGGACAGGGGGTGACAGAGGGTGACAGAGGCAGGGGGTGCCAGGGGTCGGGTGGGTGACCCCAGACTGGCCCCCATGCCCCCTCAGCATCTTGTCCTTACCTTATTCCCAGGCTTCTAGGCAGGAGGCAGTCCCACAGACGTCTCTAAAGCTTTCTCCGCAGTGGAGTTGGCTCCGCCCCTGCTGTGCTCTCCACATCCCACACATGGCACATGCTGCAGTGCTGGAGAGGAAAGCTCATCATTCATGTAAGCCTGAGAGCTGAACACACACAAACACAAACACTGAGATACACACACTGAGACACACACACACACACACACACACACACACCGTTTACCAGGCTTCAAGGAGAATGTCTCCGCCGGGGTTTTGACTTCGCCCCCGTGTCCTCCCACACACGGCACAAGTGCAGATTGACTGCACACGGCCACCGTACGCCTCCAGCCCCTGCAGGCCAGATTTTACTTCCGCCCGTGCTACTCTCTTCCCCCACACCCGCGCTCGCTTCTCCCGCGGCCAAAACTTTTAACCGCCGCCCACGTGCTCGCCGACACACACGACCGCTGCGCTGGTTGTGAGCGGGCCGCAAAAATATCCGTTGCGGTCCACGCGCATGTTTGACATGCCTGGGCTAGAGGGTCACCCGCATATGCTTTAGGCGTAGGAATCCTGAGTTCTGATGGCCGGTTGCCACCCTGTGCGGCTGGGGCTGGAATAGGCTGTAGTGAAAGCTGGGAAAGCTGTTGTATCAGGCTTGTGATCTGAGTTCCCAAAGTATCAATGCATTGCGCAAGTCCCCTGATTACTTGGCCCACCTCAGTCAGGTCTGTTTCAGTTTGGCTCTGCATAATGTCACCCTGTGCAGCCCGCAGACCAGGCCAGTCCCCTGTACTGAGGTGGGATGTTGAATATACACACCGACAGCAGAGGGAGCGGGTCCGGGATGTGGTTGTAGCGTGGCCAGGCCTGGGTTAAGATTCAGAATAGTCGTTGTACTTGCCAAGTTCAGGAGTATAGAGTGTTCCGTAGTTAAATCCGTTTCCGTGTCCAAGGGTCTGAGAGGTAAGAATCGTGATGGGTAAGCCGAAGTCGGGAGCCAGGGAGGTAAGTCAGACAAGCCGGTTCAAATCTGTGGAAGTAAAGAGAAACAGGAGCACGACACCGTTTCCAGGCTACACAGGAAGCAAGGAGCTATGCAGAGCAAGGAAGTGAAGGCAAAGCAGGATATTTAAAGCGACAGTGACCAATCCGGACAAGGGGCATGGCGGAGGCGTGTCGAGGAGCTGCTCGTGAGTGGCTGAGAGACCAGGAAATAGCAGAGCACAGCTGAGAGTCTGTAACACCAGTGCCAGAATCCAAGATGGCGACGGCAGAGTTCAAGGTATGCACTGGGCGACGGCATGGGTAGCGACAGGGGGCAGGGGCAGCAGCCGCTGCAGTACTGGTAGTGGGTAAGGAGGGGTCACGCCGCAAGGGACGTGGCCCCCGATTCCTTACACATGGTTATCAACGCACCCTCAGCACCTATAGTATTAGGTCTCCCTTGGTTGCATGCCAACAATCCTACTGTCAACTGGTTAATGGGGCAAGTGACCACCTGGGGCCAGCAATGTAATGGGACTTGCTTGTCTGTACCTCGTCCCAGCTGGGACTTACCGCTGTCATCTGTATCTCTCCCGAATGGCCTTATCCTCGCACACCAGGTTTTGGGGAAGTTTTCAACAAGAAGCAAACAGAGGGGATAACAACGCATTAGGCATTAAGTGACCCAATCTATTTGTTTCCAGGAGCCATTCAACCATCTCAGACTATTTCGGCAGTTTCTTCTACTCTTCCATCGTCCACTTCCATATCTGGAAGTCCCGCGGCAAAAGACAAGGTCCAAGAGCTAAAGTCTCTCTAGAGAAAGATTCATGCCAACATAACTAAAGCCTCCCTTCAGCAGAAGTATCACGCGGATAAGAGTCGTCAGCAAGCCCCGCAGTTCCAGGTTGGAGATCTCGTATGGTTATCTACCAGGAACATCCATCTGAAGTCCTTCTGTAAGGATCCGTCATCCGTGCTGCTCCCAGCGAGCTCCCAGCTTATCCAGACCCGCGATCGTGTGTTCTGCATCTACTGCCTCCTACAGCACATCTCGCAGACCAGTCATTACCAGCGTACCTTCTAGGGGCGCGCGCGGACCTCACTCTGCACTAAATGCCGTCCCCGCTGGTCCCACCTCCAGGCTTCGCTCGCGCAGCGTGCACCTGCTTTGCACGGCACCAGCGCACGCACACAGAGTCTCCCCCATTCGCTGTGTAATAGGATTCATCTGTCTTGTCTCCATCAGCCAACCGCAGCCATGCATACTAGGGAGTATGCTTCCTCCTCATTAGTCTGTTCTTCCTATATATGCTCAGCCTGCCTCTGGCACATTAGCTGAGCATAACCTTGTTTATGTGCGCTGTGTTCACTGCAGTCCTGCCTCCTGTCTGAGCCTTGCCTGCCTTGTTCCGTGTTGTCTGACCTTGCTTGTCCTTTGGATTCCGCACTTCTCCGCTCCTGACCCGGTTTACCAACGATGATCCGTACCTCTCCGCTCCTGACCCCGGCTTACCCACGGCGATCCGCACCTCTCCAACCCGACCTTGGCTAAAGTATCTGCAACGATCCGTACCTCTCCTATCCAGACCTCAGCAATTATCACTGACCATCCTGACCTCTCCTACCCCGACCAGGCTACCTCAACCTATTTACACTCCAGACGCGCCCTCGCGGCTGTGGGTTGACGTGTATCAAATCCCCACCTTGGCCTCGCGGTCCTGCCTTGTTTGTGGTGAGCGCATCATTACACCTTCCCTGAAGCTCGTGTCCAGGTTCATAGGTCCCTACAAGATTGCGAAACAAGTAAACGCTGTCACGTTTAAATTGGAGTTACCAGATACCCTAAAGATTCCTCCGGTCTTTCATGTGTCTCTCCTAAAGGCGGTGGCCTGCAACAACTCCTCTTATGCTACCACTGTCCGAGGCCCGGTTCCAGTAGATGGCCAAGTGGAGTATGTAACTCGTGGGATCCTGGATTCCCATAAGTCTCGAGGCAGTCTCCAGTACGTTGTATCTTGGAGGGGATATGGTCCAGAGGAGAATTCTTGGGTGAAGGCTAGTGATGTCCACACTTCTTCCTTGATCTGAGGTTTTCACCGGAGGTTCCCTGACAAGCCTGGGTTAAATCGTCCGGAGATCGATTCTGGAGGGGGGGTACTATGATTTTTGCAAAATCCCTCCCGGGTTTTCTGAGTCCGGACTGGGATTTTGCTGTAGCTCGCCCTCTGCGGCAGGATTCTCCATTTTTGCTCCTGGCAGCTTCCTTTAAAAGGACAACCCTGCATGAAGTTGCAGAGCAAAGTTTCAGTTCATGCAACGCACTTACCTTTTGTCTTCCTCATTACCAGAACTGGCTACGTACCTCGACCACCCCGGTCTTACGCCTGCCTCGACCTCTGCATTCTCACTGACTACGCCACTCTGCTTCCAGCCCTGACCTTCAGCTTACGAATCACTACTCCATCAGGACTCGGCTCAGAAAAAGCCTAAGCACTTTCTCAAGGTCCATGTGACAGTGTTATCACCTTCATCATTAATTTGGAACAAGGTATAATTGGAGTGACAATATATGCTACCATTTCTGGACTATCTATGTGATTTAACGCCGCATTCACTGATTGGGAGGTCACCAGATGAGTATGCTACACTACCCACCTGTACATTTCTTCATTTCATTTACCCCAAGATCGTCATATGGGAACATTGTTTTTAAGCACACATTGCCATGTCTGTTTTTGGGCTTCAGCAGTACACATTTTGGTTTTTCAGTTCTTTTTATTTGCTGCTGTCATCCTCCTTCTGAATCGCAGCATCAAATGATGCCGCTGACATCGCCAACGATTTGGCAGGAGAAGGAAGGTGGCAACAAGGAGGCGGGCGCCACAGGCAAGTCCTGAGAGCGCGGTTTCTGTATATGGGGGTGGACATTTTTGCCACCCCCAAATTTTGCCGTTCTAGGTATAAACCTTAATGCATAATCAAGTGCCTAAAATGCACACACAGAGATAGCCATAGGTAAATAATCTGTAGTACAACACTCACAGCATAGTTATAAGTCTAAGTTATACACAGAAGATCCAGCTATAATGAGCCTAACTACTGCAAGTGTAACTACCCAGGGCATACAGAAGCATGCTGATGAGACAGTGTAAAGGAACACTACAATAAATCAAAGTATACTATAAAGGTATCTGAAAGGCATAAGATATACCAACAGAAATGCAGTGCACATCCACCACCTAAAAAACAGAACAGGAAGAGAAAGGTACAAAGAAAATATGTAGTATACAGCAAACCACCAATAAATGGTACTGAAAAATAATGAGGAGTACAGGACTAGCAGAGGGAGAAATCACTACACAACTATGGGAACACAAATCGCGATCAGCAGGGCCGCCAACAGGGGAGGACAGCTGGGACACGTGTCCTGGGCCCGGTATTTGTAGGGGGCCCGGCCAGCACAGCAAGTTGGGCCCGACCTCTGGCCAGGCCCGGCAGCCGGTCCTCTCGGAACCGGTCCTCGGCTCTCCCACAGCTTCAGGCCTCTTCTCTGCCCCATGCCGAGCTTCCAACGCTGACGTGCGATGGTCCTCTCTGATGTCAACATGCCGGAAGTAAGTGTGGCCCAGCCTCCGGCACGCATGCCAGCGTTGGAAGGACATGAGACATAGAGGTCTGCCACTGAGGGAGAGCCGGGGCCCGGCTGCAAGAGGACCGACAGCCAGGCCTGGCCAGAGGTCGGGGCCCCTGCAGACACCGGACCCGGCCTGACCATCCACAAGGTAAGTCTGTTTTTTTTTAGTATTGGGAGGGGGCAGGTGGTTGTATTTGTTATATGTATTGGTGTTTTTGTAATGTCATTGGGGGGAGGAGGGATTTATATGCATTGGGGTTTGTTTGTTTTTATATGTATTAGGTTTTCTTTATATGCATTTGTTTTTTTTATATGCATTGGGTTTTTTTTTTATATGCATTGGTATTTTTTTACATGTATTGGTTTATTTATATGCATTGGAGTTTTTTTTATATGTATTGTTTTTTTTTTATACAGGCAGTCCTCGTTTTACAACGAATGGCTTATCCAACGCTATGCAATGCATACCTATGTTCAAAACGGCGTATCCAACGCTCTTACGACGCTTTGCAACGTTGTTTATGTGTATGTGTGTAAATATATTCTGGTTTAACCCGTTTTACCTGCATTGCAACTTATACATAGCACATATAGTGCTTCTTAAATGTTAACTCTTTAGGCACCGCATACAAGTCACACGCCCCATGCTGTTGGGTGCAGCATTTTGTGTCCTCTCTACGCAGTGGAAGAAATGCATGACATAGCCTAAGTACAATATTGGTAGTATGGAACATGCTGAAATGGGTTTACCTTGAGGTGGTTGAAGGCTTAAAATTTTTGGCCAAAGGATTGAACTAAATGACCCATACTTATGAAGAAATAATATAGATAACATATATGGTAATGCACTAAATAATTTGTCATGTTGGATGTATCATTGTAGCTTTTGTCTTTTGTTATATACTGTACATTAGGTCAAAAACCCAGTAGCACTTCAAAATGACACAAATATGTACTGTATACATTGTCGTGGGGTTGGGTTTTGAGCTTGCTAAACCTGTGTATGGGTGATAATGTAACCTGGGGCTGCACTTGGTTTTGAAGGCTAACATGTAATGCAGGAAGTAGAAGCTGTTATACAGCTTGTATCAAGACTGCGTCTTGTAAATATTTGTACAAAACAACAATCCAATATAACAGATCAAATGATGATTTTTTTTTTTTTTAAACAACTTGGTGTATTGGGCTTCCTGAGAGGGAATCAATCCTATAGATGGTAAGCTTCTCAGAGCAAGGATTTTATTACTTATGGTTTGATCAGGGCCGCAGACGGGAGGGGAAAACAAGGACAACTGTCCCGGACCCAGTGGCTGCAGGGGGCTCGACCTCTCTCCCCCATCAGGCCAGAAGTTGAGCCCAACTTCCGCATCAGCGCACAGGACCAGCACGGCACCAGAGGCCCGTGTCTCACTCCCAACGATACATGTATTGCGTAGGTATTGTGTGGGGGTATTGTGTTTTGTGGAGGTATTGTGTGTGTAGGGAGGGTTTGTGGGGGTAGTGTGTGTATTTGCGCAGAAGAAGAAGAGAGCAAAAACAGTGCACTGCCAGGGAGCCAGGTGGTAGGAAAAATAAAATTCTATTTATTCAGCAACACTCAGTAACATAACCCCAGAGGGTGAGACAAAAACTCCTACGCGTTTCGGACCGTAGGGTTCCTTTATCAAGGAGTATGGGGGACTAAGGGAAGGGGACCCCTTTATATCTACCCTGTAACTAGAAAATCACCAATCCAAGATTACAGAAATGGCGGCAAACACCGGCGCGCAGCGGGGTTATGTTACTGAGTGTTGCTGAATAAATAGAATTTTATTTTTCCTACCACCTGGCTCCCTGGAAGTGCACTGTTTTTGCTCTCTTCTTCTTCTGCTGGACTATTCTCTACAGATTGCACGCCATTTGGACGGACCTTGCAGGATATTTGAGGACAGATGGAGTGGGTAAGATTTATTTCATTATTGATTCAGTGATTTTTCATGGAGTAGTACCGTAATTAGCACCGGCATGTCTCCAATGAGGTTACACCAGGGTGCTCATTGGCATCCTTGATTGTTTCCTTCAGGAAGCGGGTGTTTTGGTGACTCACATATCACACTTTCATCGTTATACCCACTCCTTTATATACTCTGTCCTCTAGTCCTGATTAATCATTATGGACATTTGTGCTTGAAGTTCCACCATCTCTGGAGCACCCATTTCTCCATATACCCCTATACTGTGTATTTGCGCAGTGAGGGTTTGAGGGAGTATCGTGCATGCGTGTGTGTGTGGGGGTGGGTTGTGGGCTATTGAGTGTAGGGTGGTTTGTGGTAATATTTTGTGTGTCGAGTGGGGGAGGGCGGAATTGAGGTGGGGGTTGAGTGAGAGATGAGGGAATTGAGGGGTGCGATTATGTGGTAGAAGGGGGCATTGAGTGATAGCGGAGGGGAGAGGAGAGTGTGTGAGGGTGTGTAAGAGGGAGAGAGGCAGGGGGAGGGAGAGCGAGGAAGAGTGCGAGGCTGCGCTTATAGTGCCGTCGCCAGTGACAGCGACGGTGACGTCACGCTGCGGTTGCTGGAAAAATCAAATTGACTTCGAGCGATCGCGACCAAGCCGTCACGCCATCACATTGCTTCTACTATAAGCGCATGCGACGGCGGCAATATATTTGTTTTTCTGCGACGTCGCGTCGCTGGCACTATAAGCGCAGCCTAAGATCCAGAGAGTGAGAGGAGTGGGAAGAATGTAAAATGGGGAGAGATAGGGGGGGAAGGGTGTAATACGTGGACAGAGAAGGGAAGAGTGTGGGCGGGGGAACAGTGTAAGATAGGGAGAGTGAGAGAGGGGGGAAGAGGGTAAGATGGGGAGAGAGAGGGGGGAAGGGTGTAAGATGTGGAGTAAGAGAGGGGGAAGAGTGTAAGACGGGAGAGTGAGAGAAAGGGGAAAAGTGTTAGACCGGGAGCATGAGAGAGGGGGGAAGAAGGAGAGACATATGGGGAGTGAAATACATAAGGGAAGAGGGAGACAGAGGGGAGCGAGGGCATAAGAGAAAGGGGGTCCTTGCAAGGACGCTCACACAGGGTGAGGGGGGGATGGGCTGTGGAAACTGTAGTTCTGGGCACGCTGTCGGCAGCCCTGGGTTTCGATATGCTTTAAGTTGTATGTATTTTATGTTTTGTTCTTATCCTAACTCCCACATTGTACTCCACTGCAGAATCTGTTGGTGCCATATAAAAAAAAGTTAATTATGATAATATAACATTCCATAAAACACTATTAACTGTATGCATAGTTGGAAAACAAATCCCATGGCTCCTATCATGTGCCGTGCAAGTTTCCAAGTTTCCTTGAGTTCAGACAGGCTACTGCACGTTCGCTCGTCCCCGCCTCTGTCTCCTGGGCGATGTGCGCTCATGCCCAGCAGACAGAATGACGTGACTTGGAGGCGGGACTTCTCAGTCATTGAATAAGAATAGAAAAGAAACTTTCTGTGTGTTTGTGATTGGCTGACGAAGTACACATGACGTGGCTGCCGCATAAAATCACAACTTTATTTGTGTCCTTCAAGAGCAGCGGCATCAGCGCTGTATTTCACCACTGGGGGTCATTTTCACTTTGAAAACTCACACACACCAAAGCGAAAGAGTGACTCGTGTAAGCGCGCGCCCGTCCCATCACAGCCTGTCTGAATCTCATGATATAGGAAAACCCGAGATATCACCGCCCCTTTTGCCCCACCCAATGGTATCATTGCGCCGCCCCCCCCTGGATTACAGGTCAGGAGATGTACCTGCCCCTCTCACTATTTCCTTTTCCCGCCTCCTGGACTTTATTTTTGTTTTACAGAACACAGCAGTAAAGTAACAGAGGAAGAAGCAGGTTCTTTCCATCCAAACAGGACTTTCTTCCAAACAAGTAAGTTCAAGTAGCGAATCTAACTTTTTTCAGAAAAGCTAATGTTATTATTTCAGTCTAATTTTTATGCATTGAAAAGCTGTTTTAAGCTTGCAAACAGAAAGTAAAAGTCTCTCTTTACATACGGCGAGATATATGAGGAAGTAAATTCTCTCCTACTCTGTTATTCCTGTAAGGGCTTGCATTGCATTACACTTTGCATTGATGCTGGCCTCTCCAACGCGGTGCAATTAGCATATTCAGTTCTGGGGCATAGGGAACTTGAGTTCCCCAAGAGTGTGGGTGTAGTGTATGTACTATATGTGCTGTTTCTGCAACGTGAGGGGCTGTGATGATGGCTGAATTTATATATCAGAGGAAACACTAAATGTTATTAAACATTTTCATATGAGTAGCCAGGTGGGTAGTTCTACAGCTATTGGAAATCTCTTGTATGTAGGTAAGTCGTGTCTGAGTACACTCTAATTTCCTGGGTCCTTTGTCAAGGTCGTTGCTGAGTAATCCGGCTCCTTTAGCACTTTGGGTGCTTCTTGACGTAGCTACTATGACATGGGGTGTGGCACTCTAGGAGCCCTATGACGAAGTAGCTACGTCAGGCCGACACAAAGGGTTACGGCCATCTTCTGTTGTCCACCTACCTGCTGCTCACTTATCACAAAATGGCTGAGTTTACGGAGCAGCTATAAAAGGTGTATTTACTAAGCAGCAAAACGTGAAATCGTGTATGTTTTATTTAAATATATCTGTTCTGTAGTATTAGCTAATACTGCATTTTTTTAAAGTTATTATTCAACTCAATGCCATTTTTAATGAGTTTTTATAGCATCCTTTGATTTCTATAGCAGGTTGTAACCCACCTCCCCAGCAGTGCAAGATCTATGTAACACTTTCCTGTTTGTGATCATTTTTGCCAATATTCCCAGCAGCTGTAAACTGTAACAATAAATAATGTTACCTTAGTAATATAAGGATACATTGTAGCTGCTGAGTTACACTGACTGAAGCAGCCATTATGTTAGGCACACAATCAGGATTTTTACAGATTTATAACAGGAGAACCAAACGATTGCCAGTTTAGGTAAGAATGTAGAATTATACATTGCCACATGCTTTACATATACAAGAAGAAAAAAAAAAAGGAGGCGGGGAAATGTATTATTGCTGCTTTAACCTGTGATGTGCAAGAAGGGTTTTGAGGCCAACTCCACTTCAGCAAACATTACTGTAGAAGCCTCTGAGCAAATGTATAATGTGAGATTTACTGTGAAAAAGACAAGGCCCCACCTAGCCCTAATATTTAAAAAATGTAAATGGGAAATTTCTAAAATTCATGAGTATTCCTTTTTTTGTATTTCGGATGGCACAATAGAGAGTGTTTTTGGAAAACTCAAGCATCGTGCCGTTCTCTAACAGAGATAATGGAGGGTGACAAATGATAAGCAGCATTGTATACTGGGGCATGTAATTACCCCAGTGCCAAAGGGCCTCTTGTGTATTGCTGTTGGCCGTTTTTGTACTGAATGGGGTTAATACAGAGATTCTCAAGACCCCGCAACACGTCATGTTTTCAGGATATTCCTGCTTCAGTGGAAGTGAACCGGGGCGCTCCCTTGCATAATATTATTCAGATGCACGAAGTCAAAATAAATACATAAATATGCCACACATATGAGATGTCTGCTGCTCAACCCCAGGGAGAGGATCTTCCCGCGTCCTCAAGGAAACATGTGGAAAAGAGAAATGGGGGGGGGGGGGGGGGGGGGTGCAGACGGGGGTCAGAATCAATACCAGACCGATAATAAAATAACATAGGGATGATGGGGGATGCACAAAAAATGTACTCACACGGGCCTGTGTGGTACTAGATGTCGCTATAAGTATCTTTACTTTCTTTCGTCTTAACACTCAGTCCCACGCCTTCTCCCTCTGTGCGTCAGGTAAAGCCACTCAGGGCGCATATAGTTGAAGACAGCGCCACAGAAGTTGATTAAAAAAGCATTTATTTAAGAATACAAGTGAGATAACAAATGACTCGCATATAAAAAACTGCTCCAGGACCACGACGCCAGCCTCCTTCTCTCCGGTGCAGTGTGTTCCTGGTCACCGCGTCCGGTACACAGGACTGCTCACCTTTGGTGCAGGCGCCGGCTACGGTGTCCTCGAGCAGACACACAAAACTTCTGGTCCAGGTCTCTACACACACAACGCGTTTGTTAAAACCTGGCCTTGTTGGGGGTCTTGAGGACTGGAGTTGAGAACCTCTGGGTTAATATATCTTTGATGTGAGATATGTACGATTGGAAATACTATATTTAGAAAAACACCGACCTCTACTGACCATTCCCATCTCCAACATTATTACAAGTCAATTCTCTTTATATTCGTTTTATTTTTTAGAAGTTTAGAATACCATAAAGACAAACACGTAAAGATGAAAGTTATTCAATGTGCGTGAAGTGCCATTTCTGATGGAACATTGTACGTTGCAGATGTGGAGCATTTCTCCATTTGTGAGATTATTCAACCAAAATATAATACTCCTTTTCATTTTCAGCACCTGCAATATTTGAAATCGGTGCAAAGATGCAGCATTCGCTGCTCAGCATCAGTGAAAATCTAGACAAATGGAACGTTAGTGCCATGAAGTTCCTGTGTAAGGATCACATTGTCACACAAGAGATCACAGACGCCAAGCAGCTTTTCCTATGTCTGCAGGAAAGCGATATCATAACAGAAGGTAACCTGTCCTTTTTAAAAGAACTGCTCTACATTATACACAGAGTGGACCTTCTCAAAGAACTGGGAACAACCAAAGAACAAATGGAATTGTCTCTTCAAAGTTCTACCTCTATCTCTTCATATAGGTGAGCCACCATAAAAAAGCGGCTTTTACTGTACATTGTTATTTCAAATCACCCCCTGCTGTCTATTTAGTTCTATTTAGGTAAAAACATATTTCAAATTGTCTGTCTGTCTTCAAATCAACCCCTGAAGTGTCTTAATTCAATTTAGCTTTCACATTTGGGCAAGACAACACCCTGCTTAAAAAACCCATCTGCCTTAACGTCCCTCACATGTGCTAATTAAGTTGCTTGGGATAGCCAGGTGACTTTTTAAAAGTATATAAGTAAAGAGACAGCAGCCATTGCTGTTCGCAGCCATGCTTTTAAGTATACATGTTTAAAGTAGAATGTTAGATGAAGTTTAAAAAGAAGTGGAAAAGTGGACAACACCTAATGGTTCTGATTCCTGCATTTGATCTACGCTGGAAAGGCGGATATCATCCCAGACTGCACATCTCAGCACTTAACGATTGCTGTGATGCCACCTTTACTTTTTATATTTGCTGTAACCTCACTTATTTTCAAATTATGCACTTCCTTCCACCAGCCTCCTTATGTCTCTAACTCTATTCATATATCTCCATCTCTCCTTTCTTCACCACTTGTCAGTTCACATGAACTACTTTCTTCATTGTGCCCTCTGACACCCCACAGCTATACACCCTGCACTAAAACACACCCCTACAAATAATCCTCACATTCTCTTTCTATCCATGCTTCTCCTCGTTGCTTCTGGGGATATCTCTCCCAATCCTGGTCCCTGCCTTATTTCTACATGCTCTCGTCCTCGCCTCCCACATGCAACTTCTACTTCTGGTGTCAAACCCTCCAACCTCATACCCATCCCCTGCCACCCTCCCTCCTTTCTCCCATTCTCCTGTGCCCTTTGGAATGCTCGCTCCCTTTCCAACAAGTTCCTCTCTGTGCATGACTTCTTTCTCTCTCACTCTGTTCCTATTTGCTATAATTGAGACCTGGCTCACTCAGTCTGACTCTGCTTTGGAAGCTGCAGTCTCCTACGGTGGCCTTTCCTTCTCCCACACTCCGTGCACTGATGGCAGGGGTGGAGGCGTGGGGCTTCTGCTCTCCTCTCTCTGCCGTTACCAAACCCTTCCTATTCCCCCCTCTCTTGATTTTCCCTCCTTTGAGGTTCACACAGTCCAGACCTTCTCTCCTCTCCCTGTCCACGTGGTGATCATCTATCGCCCACCTACCTCTACTCATCCCCCTTCTGCCTTTCTCTCTCACTTTGAATCCTGGCTATCTTTCTTTCTCTCCTCAGACTCCCCTGTTCTTCTCCTTGGGGACTTCAACTGCAACATTGATGACCACTCTCTTCCTTGGGCCTCCCACTTTCTCTCTCTATCCTCTTCTTTTGGCCTTCAACATTGGACTGCAGCCAGCACCCACAAGGATGGCCACTACCTAGACCTGGTTTTCACTAAAAACTTTTCTCTCACCGATTTCTCCATTTCCCCCTTTCCTCTCTCTGACCATCACCTCATCTCATTTTCTCTCTCGCTTCTCCCCCTCTCCATCTAGCCCTCGTTTTTGCAGAAACCTGCGCTCTATTAACCTACCAGCTTTTGATTCCACTTTACGCTCCTCCCTCTCAGTTCTGCTTCAGACCCTGACAACCTGGTCAGGAACTACAACTCTGCCTTATCCTCCTCTCTTGATCTACATGTCCCGCTTTCTCTCCGCCGTCCTTGCCCTTCTATCCTGGCTAAACTCCATCACATGCATGCTACGTTCCTCCACTCATTCCTCTGAATGGCTCTGGAGGAAATCTCATACGCTCGCAGACTTCCTTCACTACAAATTTATGCTGTCCTGTTTCAACTCTGCCCTCTCTCAGGCTAAACTAACCTACTTTTCATCACTAATCAACAAACACAAGTCTAACCCACGCCAACTCTTTTCTGTCTTTGACTCTCTACTCAGACCACCCTCGGCTGCCTCTTCTTCCTCTATCTCACCTCAGGAATTTGCTGACTTTAAGGAAAAGGTGGAATCCATACGTCAGAACAAACCATCTGTTGCCTCCTCCCATCCCACACTGCTTCCTAACTATCCTCCTGCATTTCTTGACTCTTTTTTCGCTATCTCAGAGGAGGATGTGTAACAGCTGATCTCCTCTTCTCCCTCTACCACCTGCCCTCTTGATCCCTTTCCCTCCCATCTCCTAAAACCTATTGCTCCTTCTATAATCCCTATGCTCACACAGATTTTTAACTCTTCCCGCTACTATGGTACCTTTCCATTCTCCTTCAAGCATGCAACCGTTATACCATTACTCAAAAACAGCAACCTTGACTATACCTGTCCTTCTAACTATCGACCTGTCTCCCTCCTGACTTTTGCCTCCAAACTCCTTGAACGTCTTGTATTCTCTCGCTTGCTTCATTTTCTCAACACCTATTCTCTCCTAGACCCTCTACAATCTGGCTTCCGCACTGCTCACTCTACTGAAACAGCCCTCACTAAAATAACTGACGACCTCCATGCTGCCAAAGACACATTACACTCTGCTCATATTACTCAACCTCTCTCCAGCATTTGACACCATGTACCACCCTCTTCTCCTTCACATTCTCCATACTCTTGGTATTCGGAACAAAGCTCTATCCTGGGTCTCCTCTTACCTCTCCCATCGTACTTTCAGTGTCTCTTTTGCTAACACTACCTCCTCCTCTATTGATCTCTCTATCGGAGTACCCCAGGGCTCTGTCCTGGGACCCCTTCTCTTTTCTTAGGTGACGACACACAAATTTACCTTTCAACACCTGACCTTACACCTGCTATACAGACCAAAGTTTCTGAATGTCTCTCTGGAATATCATCCTGGATGGCCCTCCGCTGACTTAAACTTAACATGGCAAAAACAGAGCTCCTTATACTTCCTCCCAAACCTGGCCCTACTACCTCCTTCCACATTACTGTTGGAAATACGATCATTCACCCAGTAGCCCAAGAACACTGCCTAGGGGTCACACTCGACTCCTCTCTCACATTCGCCCCTCACATTCAAAACGTTTCTAAAAGTTGACGCTTTTTCCTCTGCAATATCACAGAGATACGCCCTTTCCTCTGTTACTCAACTGCTAAAACTCTGACACAGGCCCTCATTCTCTCCCGTCTCGATTACTGCAACCTCCGCTATCCAGCCTTCCTGCTTCTCACCTGTCTCCCCTACAATCTATCCTAAACGCTGCTGCCAGAATCACTCTACTCTTTCCTAAATCTGTCTCCGCGTCTCCCCTCCTGAAATCCCTCTCCTGGCTTCCGATCAAATCCCGCATCTCACACTCTATTCTTCTCCTCACTTTTAAAGCTTTACACTCTTCTGCCCCTCCTTACATCTCAGCCCTAATTTCTCGCTATGCACCATCCTGACTCTTGCGTTCTTCTCAAGGATGTCTTCTTTCTACCCCCTTTGTAACTAAAGCTCTCTCCCGCCTTAAACCTTTCTCACTGACTGCCCCGCACCTCTGGAATGACCTTCCCGTCAATACCCGACTAGCACCCTCTCTATCCACCTTTAAGACCCACCTTAAGACACATTTGCTTAAAGAAGCATATGAATAGCACTGTGGATAATCCTGGACACATGATACATAAAGCTTGGCCCCCTGCAGACGCACTTACCAGAATTCCCTCCTACTGTCTCTGTATGTTCCCCTACCTACCAATTCGATTGTAAGCTCCTCGGAGCAGGGACTCCTCTTCCTTAATGTTACTTTTATGTCTGAAGCACTTATTCCCATGACCTGTTATTTATATTATTTGTTATTTATATGATTACCACATGTATTACTACTGTCAAGCGCTATGTACAATTATGGCGCTATATAAATAAAGACATACAATACAATTTCTCCTAAACAAAAAAAAAATATATGGATTTCACAGAATATATTCTTTTTTCACATGGGTGAATTTTTTGGGGTGGTAATTTAAGAATTCCCAGACAATTAATTGTAAACCTAAAATAATTCCATCAAATATGATTGTCACATACATGTTTGCGCTCATGAACGTGCCTGTGTGTGTTGTACGTGTAAGGGGTTAACCACAAACTGGCCATCCAGTTTGGCACTAGCCTTACTGCTGGACTCTAAAATGACCATGCAGACCTCAATATAATGCACACATTTAACAAGAATAGTGTCAGACAATGTATCAGAAATGGAGGATACTCCCTTCAAAGGTACAAAGAGTTTAAATACAGCCCAAAGACAGTACTTCAACTGAATTTCAATTTTAGATTTAATGTAATGAAAAAAAAGTTACTGTGCTTACTCCAAAAGTTTATAAAATGACACAAAGTAAAAACTGACAAAAACAAAAAACCTAACATAAAACTATATATTTTCACAGTCTTGTAGTAGGGTTATCAACTCTATATAGAAATCCCTTTAGGAAGTGTGGGATGGAACTCATTTAAACATACTTTGCATAGACATTAGCATATCTCCCAGTCAGGTACCTCAGGTGTGCCCCTTTTTCAGCACAGGCATGTCTGCTTAATTTATGTGGAGGGACATTTGAAGGGATATATATATACAACTGCTAAATTACTACTAAATTTGAAAGTCTTCACCCTATCTCATATTTTGGATTATATATGAAATTCGAGTTTGGATTGTTAAAAATCCGTTTGGATGGTATTCAATAACGTATTTGAATGAATCCGCATGGCTTTTTTAGTACCCAATCCACAGATGGTGGGGAGGGGGGAGTGGATTTGGGCAAAACAATCAGTGGAATTCCGGGGGACAGATTTGGACTTTACCTAGGGTGACCACCCGTCCCCCTTTTGCCGGGACAGTCCCGGTTTTTCGAGAGCTGTCCCGGTTTCCTGTGTGTCCCGGAAATGTCCCGGTTTTTTTTCTTCAATATGTTCCCGTTTTTTTTTTATTGTTGCCTGTGGTGCGCGAGTAAGCTCCGGTGCGCGAGTCTACGGCGGCTCGGAGGAGGACACTGCAGCAGCCCGGCAAGTATTTTTTTTTTAATGCCAGGGGTTGGGCTTGTGTAGAAACTGGGTCTTGCTGATTGGAGGATGCGGCCCGGCATTGTACAAAGTCCCGCCCCCCCGGCATTTTCCTACCTTGGCCAATCCCCTGCGTCCCGGCATTAAGCCCCGCCCCCTGCAGCGGAGGCAGTGAGGAGGAGAACCCGAGGACCCGAGGATGCGGTAGCCCGGCTGGTGAGTACTCTCAGATGCCAGGGATTGGGTTTCTTACTTGAATATGTCGGGCCGCTGGGGATTGGTGGAGGATGCATGGGGCGGGGCTTTGGCTCTTCCCTGCTTTCCCCCCCATCTTCCCCCCCCCCCTTCCCTTCACCTGCCCCCCCCCCCTTCCCTTCACCTGCCCCCCCCCCCTTCCCTTCACCTGCCCCCCCCCCTTCCCTTCACCTGCCCCCCCCCCCTTCCCTTCACCTGCCCCCCCCCCCTTCCCTTCACCTGCCCCCCCCCCTTCCCTTCACCTGCCCCCCCCCTTTCTCCCCCCGAGCCCGCTCACAGCCACTCGCGGCACTTCCTGTGTCTGCTGCTAATGGGGGGGAGAGGGAGAGAATGGGGGGGAGAGGGAGAGAATGGGGGGAGAGGGAGAGAATGGAGGGGAGAGAATGGGGGTGGGGAGGGAAGGGAGAGAGAGAATGGGGGGAGGGTGAGAAAAAATGGGGGGGGGGAAGTAGAGAGAGAATGGGGGACAGGGCTGGCAACGGGGGTCTGTCGGGGTTGGCGTCCCGGGCCCTGTGAGTCAGGGGGCCCACCCAAGTGTCAGTCAACCACCCTCTCTGTCTCTCTCCCTCTCTCTCTCCCTCTCTCTCCCTCTCTCTCTCTCCCTCCCTCTCTCCCTCCCTCCCTCTCCCTCTCTCCATCTCTCCGTGTCTCTGTGTCTCTGTGTCTCCGTGTCTCTGTCTTTCTGTCTCTCTCTGTCTTTCTGTCTCTCTCTGCCTTCTGTCTCTCTCTGTCTTTCTGTCTCTCTCTGTCTTTCTGTCTCTCTCTGCCTTCTGTCTCTCTCTGTCTTTCTGTCTCTCTCTGTCTCTGTCTCTCTCTGTCTCTCTCTGTCTCTCTCTGTCTCTCTCTGTCTCTCTCTGTCTCTCTCTGTCTCTCTCTGATCTTAACTGCCGTATACCTACACCGAAGTAACCTACCCTGCTTTCTTCCAGATCCGACTCAAGTTTCACGCGGGAGACATCGGAAGACAGGTAGGGAACACCTCCCCTCCAGTATAGTACCTTGAGGGACTGAGGATCAGGTAAGATCCCAGGCGGGATTGCTGCTTTAGAAATTGTGAAGAGGGGGCATCCTGATAATGGTTAAGGGTTTTTTTTTTGTTCGATTAGTGAGGCCATCCGACACACACACCACACACCACACACCACACACACCACACACCACACACGTAACTAGGACTAATGGTAGTAAAGTATAAGTGTAATACAATAAATAAACTGTTAATGTAAAAATTTTCATTTTCAAAATCTGGTCACCCTAACTTTACCGCCCATCTCTACTTCAGGGCCAAACTCCTGTGCAGATTCAACTGGATTGATGAGGAAGGCTTCCCATTCAAGCCGTGGTTTCATAAGGTTTATGTGAAAACCCAGTGACCCTCTCCGTCTATCTGGGTTTCAAACCTCATAATCTACATTCCCTACCCCAAGATTTGTAACGATCCCAGACATTTTGCCAACAATTTACTTTCGGAAGGATGATGGTAATAACAGAACTCATGTCATGTGGGAGATATTCCCTCAAACTGCATTCCTGTTATAACAGCTTCCTTGTCTTTTCTGAGCTCATTTCAGGTTGTCTTGTGCAAATTTCCCATCGTGTTTGACAATCTGGACTGTATTCTCTGCATTGCATGTCTCTGTTTCCCATGTCATTTTAATGAGACCCAGGATTCCACAAGGTTGTTGCCCATACAGCATCTCGTAAGGCGAGAGTCCCATGGATGCCTATGGAATTTCATGAATTGCAAAAAGCACATCGGCTAGTGTCCTGTCCCAATCAGTGGCGTAACTACCGCCTGGGATGTTCAGACATTTCCCTGGGGCCCCAGCTTGGGGGGAGGCCCAAAGGGAGTTGGGACCCTCCCTCCAGACTTGTGTTTAACCACCCACCCCCAAAGTGGTTACAGATGCCCCGCGCTTTTCCCCACAGCAATTAAACTGATTCCTTGGGGAGAGAGCTGGGTGTCACTGGGACTCCAGGAACAAGTAGGATCTCGGTGGTCAGAACAGATGGGGAGGCAAGGATTTTTGGGGTCACGGGCTGAGGTCAGTGGCAGTCAAAAGTAAGATAAACATTGATTGTATTTTTTTTCAGTGCATATTTTTGATGCTTGTTTTTTTTTTGCTGCTTGGTTTTTTTAATTGTGGTATTTTTATTGTTGATTTGTTTAATTGTGTTTTTTTCATTCTTGTTTTTTTTTTTTATTGTTTTTTTATCCTTAGTTTGTTTAATTGTGGGTTTTTTTGGTGATCGGTTTGTTTAATTTTGAATTTATTCTAGGGGATTTTTCATTGTGTTTTTTGGGTGATTGCTGTTTTTTATTGCTTTCTATTTTTGGTAATTGTTTTTTTTAGGTTGTCCATTGACTGCCACAGTGGCAAATCATGCCCATATTATATGGGCATGGTGTACCACTTTGCCAATCAATGGGTAGAGGGTTGGAGTTGTTGCCCTGGGAAGGGTCTCGGGTGGGCAGCAGGGGAGGGGTGTTAGCCCCTTAATTACAATAGCGGTTACTAACCGCTAAGGTGATGAAAGGGTTAGTGGCCATTAGTTTCCCTGTTTTTTTATTGTACTGTTACTGTCCACGGAGGACATGGACGCAGACGACAGTGAATGAGGATGGCCTTAATCCTGGCAGGGGTAAGCACAACTTTAATTGACTTTATTATGGCTGGATAATGTTTTATTTTTAATGGGCAAATTAACTATTATCCAGATTTGGATAATAGTAATTTTGCCCATTATTGTACTATATGTTCTGAGGTGGGTCATTGGGGATAGAGGAGGTGGGTAGTAGGGTTGTTGTGTCTTTTGGAGACTGATCTCAGATGATAAGTGCTGCATGTGGTAGGGGTGAGGAGCTGGTTCAGATAGCTGGGTAGCTTGTCCAGAAAGAATTTGAAGGCAAGACAGGAAAGGTGAACTTTGCGCCTAGACTCGAGTGATGACCAATCTAGTTCTTTGAGCATTTCGCAGTGATGTGTGTTGTAGTTGCATTGGAGAACAAAACGACTAATTGAATTGTAGAGGGTGTCAAGTTTGCTAAAGTGGGTTTGAGGTGCCGAGCCATATATTATGTCTCCATAATCAATAATTGGCATTAGCATCTGCTGTGCAATACGCTTTCTGACCAGGAGACTTAGGGAGGATTTGTTCCTGTAAAGTACCCCTAGTTTGGCATAGGTCTTGGTTGTCAGGGTATTAATGTGCATCCCGAATGTTAAGTGGGAATCAAACCATATGCCCAGGTATTTAAAACTAGTGACAGGGGTTAGGGTGGTGTTAGCTTTGGTTCTAATCTGGAGCTCAGTCGCTGGAAGCTTCAAAAATGTAGTCTTGGTCCCAAATATCATTGTTACGGTCTTGTCAGTGTTTAAAAACAGTTTGTTTTGGGAAATCCAGTTTTCGAGTATCAAAAAGTCAGACTGAAGTATGTGTTGAAGGTCGGAGAGGCTATGGCTGTGTGCATATAGGATTGTGTCATCTGCATACATGTGTATTGAGGCGTCCTTACAAGCTGTGGGAAGATCATTGATGAACACTGAGAAGAGTAGGGGCCCCAGAACAGAGCCTTGCGGGACACCACAGGTGATATCCAGGGGGTTGGAGTTAGAGCCCGAGATGGACACATGTTGGGATCTACCTGATAGGTAGGACTGAAACCAGTTTAAAGCATGCTTCCCTATTCCAGAGCTCTGGAGTTTCTTAAGCAGGAAAGCATGATCAACAGTATCAAAAGCCTCTGTAAAATCTAGGAATATTGCACCAGTGAGTTGTCCCCATTCCATTCCACACTGGATTTCCTTGCAAACTTTTAGCAGAGTAGTTACGGTGGAGTGTTTGGGACGAAAGCCAGATTGGAATTGGCTAGGGAAATTTGTCTTGGTATAGTAATCGCTTTATTGGGAGTGGACACATTTTTCCATGACTTTGGATAGAATTGGGAGAAGGGAGATTGGCCTGTAGTTTGAGACAGTGTTTTTGTCCCCGCTTTTCAAGATTGGGACAACTCTGGCAGTTTTCCAGGTGTTAGGGATATGGCCTGCAGACAGGATAGAGTTGACTATGGAAGCAATTGGTTTGGCAATGGCTGGGGCACCAAGTCGTAGGAACCAAGATTGTAGTAAGTCAGGTCCACATTGGCTGCTTTGTTTTAATTTGAGGAGCGCTTGTGTAATCTCCTCTTCGGATACTGGGCCAAATTGAAAATTGTGGGCAGTGTTGGGAGGGGTGGGGCTATGTGGGTACTCCCAGGATGAGATTCAGGTTTGTGGTTTGGGTTGCGTTTCGCTAATAAGTTAGTGGCACACCTCACAAAGTAATCATTGAATGCATTTGCAATGTCAGTGGGGTTTGTCAGAGTAATATCCCCCTTAGTGATAGTACTTGGCTGTTGATGGTTAGAAGGCTGGAATATATTGTTGATAACCTTCCAGAAGTTAGCTGGGTTTGATGTATTCTGGTGGAGATTGTCAGAGTAATATTGTGCTTTTGCATGCCTTGTTTGCCTTGTGCACATGTTCCACAGGCATCTGTAGTGATTGAGATCCTTGGTAGTGCCAGTTATTTTGTAGCTTTTCCACAAGGTAACCCTGAACTGGTAGAGTGCTATAGGGTCAGTTGTAACCCATGGAAGGTGGGCCCCCCGTACCCTTATTTTGCGTAGTGGAGCATGGGTATCACAGAGTTTTAAGAACTCGGATTGGAAATACTCGAGCGCAGAAACAGGGTCGGGAATTAAATCGATTCTGTGCCAAGGGCAGTTGGTAAGGTCATGTTTGCAATGGTTTTGCTCCAGTTCTGCATCCGGGATACTTTCATGAATAGACCCCTTAAGTAAGGAAATACGACTGGCTAAGTCACTTTGGTGAATAACTGTCTTTGAAGTAATTTATAATTATTTACCTCTATTTTTTTTTTCTTTTCTTCGAATTACAGGGCTCTTCTGTACAACATTTCAGAAGACCTGTCCAAAAGTGAAGTTGATAACGTGAAGTTCTTGCTGAAAATGAAGCTACCAAAAAACAAAATGGAAGAAGCAGTAAGACTTTCAGGGCTTATGTTAGATCTCGCTTACCAGATTTACCAGAATTTTTCAATGTTGGTTCATTAACTTTTGGTATAGCAGTTCATGTTGTGTATATAGCAGTATGGTATATAGCAGCATGGTATATCGCAGTTCTGTGCTATGTTTTCATTTTTCTTTTCCACATATTATTGCTGAGAATTGTCCATCCGGTAGAGGTGCATGGACAATTGGTTACATGGAATATACTGCTATGTACCTGTGAGGTTTATTGTATCATACCTCCCAATTTTAATTGGTTTGATTGTTACACCACAGTTACTATTGTGACAAAGAGACACTGCGTCAGACACTACAAGTCTGTCACTCTGTCCAGTTATATATTCTCTGTTAACTACCAAGTTTTTGCAGCGGCCAAAAGCTTTTATCTGGATATATTTACTATATTGGCTAACTAAGAGACATTTTGTCAGACATATTGAGTCTGTCATTCTGTCAAGCTATATAGCTCTGAGTCTGAAATATGTGCTTACATGAGGTTTAAATTGCACAGGAGCTACAATGTTTCATCATCTGTGTGATACTATATGAGGCTAACTACAACGAATGTTTACACTATGAGTGATATTAACGCTCCAACATATATGTTCATTTAACAAGGATCTAGGCGTTTATTGAAATGTGGACTACGGTGTTCACACTACACTGCACTACCTGCTGGGTGGGAGGCCAGAGCTGATATAAGTGTTATATATTAATATTCATTTACATATTTGGCCACAGGCATTGCTCCCCCACAGTGCAGCAATCACTGAGACTCTCTATGACAGTAGATCCTTTTATTTCTCTGTATAGGTTACTCATTAACCATTCAGAGTCTGGTGTTTAGCTACACTTATTTAGATGTGATTTTGCATCTAAATGTGATGGCTTTATAGTCCTACTTATACGTTATATTGGGACTTTATACCCCAGTCTATACCCACTCCATTTTAAATTCGCACTTTAGATTAGGCAAGCCTCAGAGGAGGCATAGGTTCACTTACCTGCAATATTTTAATTTTGAGGTATCTCCTAATAAAGATTATTTTAATAATTCATCAATTCATTAAATCATTAGATTCCTCTGGTGTCATCAGTGTACATATATGTTTAGAGTGCTCTCATTATAGGGGTTTCATTTTTCTATTGTTGCTATTGCTCAATAGTGACAAAAAAACCTGAAAGGTTTGAAAATCCTGCTCTACTGTGAATGTGTAAGACTATTATATCAATTTTTGGCAGGAGATTTTGCCTACGTCACAACCTATGAGCACACACCCACCTCTGTCCATTTTTAATTGTTTTTCAGTTTGTTTCTTTGTAATATTTAGAACTATCGTATTTGATGTACAGTATATACAATGGAAGTTAATTTGTATCTTTGTTTTGGGGTACTGAGTGCAACTATAAGGTAATTCTTCCTCTCTCCCCCTCTTGTTGCTTACTAATGATAAGGTTTCAGATTGCCTATTGTGCTGGTAATTACCTAAAATGATTCATTATATAGCAGAATCCTTCACTCACCCCTTTACACATACAGCCTAAGTGCTAATCAGCCAGAATTGTATTGGCCACAGAATATATAATTCTGTTCTATGATTGGGTTATAAATATTTAGGGTGCAGCACCTTTACCCACTCTATATTACCACATTTCCATGTTATCCCTGTGCATATTATTGCTTAACTTTTATCTTATTGGATTATGGTTATGCTAAATCTCTGAAACTGTATCAGGAAAAGACTGAAAGGTTTACCACGTTTCTACCTGCTGTCCTTTTTTGTTACTTACCTGCTGCGCTTCATTTGCTTGTCTAAAGATTCGATTTAGTTAGCAAACCAACCTGCATTGCACTCATGTTAATGCTAACAGAGACAAGACTGTCTAGGACATTTGGTTGCAGACGTTTTGCGGGGACTAAGTCACCACTGGCGTTTAGCCGATACTCATCTCGCCGCAGGGACATCTTGCTGCCGGCCGTTTCAGCGCTAAGGTAAGCCCCTAACCTTACGCCTTACCCTAAAAACCCATTACCCTAAAAAAAACCTAATACTAACTCTACCCCTACCCTAAAAACTTTAAACCCTTACCCTAAACCCCTACCCTAAAAACCTTAACCCCTTACCCTAGACCCCCTTACCCTAAATCCCTAACCTAAAAACCTTAACCCCTTGCCCTAAAACTCTATCCTAAAAACCTAAACTCCTATCCTAAAAACCTTAACTCCTTGCCCTAAAAACCCTAACCCTACTTCCCCTACAACCTATAACCTTAACCTTCTATCCTAACTGCTAAAACCACTTAGGTTAACATACCTTATTGGCGAAACAGCCGGCGGCTGAGAGTCCAGCGAAGGAGCAGCTGCGGTGAAGGGTCCCTCGGTGGTCAATCGCAGCTGGCAACTTGGTCACAATCAAATGTCCGATTCCAGAGATAAAAGGCCTAATAATAGCATTAAAAGGGTTTCTGTATTAATTTGGGTTCTATGAATGCATTAGAATATCCACACACAGTGTCTAACCTAAACCATTGCGCTTCTATATGGATAGTACTCAATATTGTACACATTCTTCTTATAATGATCACACATACCAGTATCTTAAATGGAACAAGCAAAACAGCCAAACTGGCCCTTCCTGGTTTTGTATGAGTTTTAATATAAAATGTATGATTTTTCTTTACACAGACTATGTTGGATATACTTCTGGAACTGGAAAAGGCTGGACACTTGAGTAAAGACAATCTGGAAAAACTAAAAAACATTTTAACATTAATTCGTAAAGACCTGCTGCAAAAAGTGAAAGCCTACGAAAACCAGCGTAAGGTTTTTATTGAACAACTAAAAAATGAGTGGAGGCAAAAGACATTAATACGAGACATATTAGCTGCACTGCTTGTTGGAATAGGTGATGAGGCCCAGCCCCTATAGAAACTGAACATGCTATAACGATCCTGTGTCTCTATACATTTCCAATTACCAAAACTCTTTTTTAAAAATCAGAAAAGATACAACACACGAGTGCACCTGTATCTCTTCCACAAGTCCCCAAACCTGCTGCATACCCTACTATTGTCACATCATACAGGGGTTAAGCTGCAGACAAGGATTCTGGGTAGTAACATGTAAATGAGCACCCAGTGAGCGTGTCACTTTCAGCTTCCTATACACTTTATTAGGTGGGTTCCCTAGAGATTTTGCCTGTTGCATTACACAGCTTGTATAGATAAGTCTAGTATAAGGAAGTGGACCCACTCAAAGACCGCTCTTCTTTAAATAATACAAAACTTACACTAACACCAAGCTACAAGCGATTGCCGTGTCTGAAATGCTGATTTCTTGCTGTGTTTTGCAATGCATTGCAGGTCCCTATGAGAATGAAGGTGATAAGGCATGTAACCTTTAGGAAACAGAATCAATTAAAGCGTTTAAAGCAGTAACCAGTGCTGCAGAATAAAATCCATTCTAGATTTTTTTTAAAAAGTAACGGTATTGTGTGATGTCCAAGAGTTCAAATACACAATCAGTCACACAATTCCACTCTAGATTAACAAAAGGTAGTAGAAAACAGTAACTGCTTACATAGAGGGAATGCTGCTTTATGAGACCAGGTGTGAAGTACAGGGATACAAGTGTAAAGAGTGGCTAGTACCATATCTTACAAAAATAAAATGTATGTATATCTTTATTTATATAGTGCAATCTATGCACATAGCGCTTCACAGCAGTAATGCACGTGACCAGGGGCTTGCTGGCAAAATTTAGCTCGGGGGGCAAGCCCAAGAACCAGGCAGCCCACACTCCGTATACACAGAGACACACACCAAATATACACACCAGTTACATGCACCATACACAAATGTGCACACCACATGTATCGTGCACCACACATACTATGCATGTATTATATATACGTAGACACACACAACATATGTGCACCATACACCTACAGATGTAACACACTTTCTTGCATCAGTTCGTGCACCAGCCAAAGTAATAATGTGTAGAAAATTATCCAAGGATAGCAGCGGAGCACAGCTGAAGGACGGGATCAACACCAGCAATGAGAGGGTTAAAATTCTTCTTTATTGTAACATGGTGCAGTGGGGGAGACAGCAACAACTCTAACGCGTTTCAGGCTATGCAGCCCTTTTTCAAAGAGTGAAATCGCGTCTCCACTACTCGCAGTTTTGAAGGGGAAACCCCGCCCACTTTTCCCAGAGATGCCGTGCGGTTTTCGCGCGGATGCTATTAGCTCTCTGGTTGGTCAGAATAGACCTCCAACTGGGAGCTGGATCGGAGGGGCGTCTCTGGTAGCTGCAGATACCAGCTAGCCTTCTGTTTGGTCAGAGTTAGTCTCCAATCAGATTACTGATTTAGAGATGCATCTTTGGTGGTCAGGGTTACCCGTTCAGCTGCGGGAGTGGGGGAAATAACAGAGGGTATAACATACAATTGTGAATGACAACACAAATATAAAAACAAAAATCAATGACAACGCAATCAATTTCCTCATATGGATAGATTCAGGATATGGAATAGCCTAAGGTATATTATTGGTATACAGTGTATGGTTATATCAGAAGTATATAATTCCTTCTAGCCCTTAATTTATTTATAATCAATATGCAGGGCAAAGATTTATTCATAGAGATATTTAGTGATGAACAGTATGTTCCTATTTTTGTGCAGAACAATAAATGTCGAATCCATAGAGAATGAGTACACAAATGCAAAGAGAAGGCAACAGAAGAAGATGGAAGAAATAAGTAAATGAATGAGCCGGGAGGAGGGGGATAGGGGGTGGGGGGGGGAAGGTGGGGGGGGTGGGGGGAAAGTCAAGGTGGAGGGGAGGGGGGGGGGTGGGTGGGGGGTTGGGGGGAGGGGGGCTGGAAAACAAGTGAAAAACGGAGAATAAAGATATACTGTGAATAAAGAAAAACAAATCATTGTAATAAATCATTATAATATAATCTGTATGAGATATGGAACATAAATAAATCAAGTAAGAAAATGTTTTAATTCCCAGTCCTGGTTCATGCCCCTGGGTGCCATTGTCCCAAGGGCATAAATCCAGAACATCTCTCTACGATTAAGCAGGGCTTCTCGATTGCCTCCCCTGACGTGACTCTGAATGTGTTCTAGAGCACTATATGTGAAAGATCTTAATGTTCCCAGAGGGCAGTGATTAAAGTGGCGTGCGACCGGGTATCTGTCATCACGTTTCTTGATGCTCCTGATATGTTCATTAATGCGGACTTTTAGCGGTCTTATTGTGCGGCCTACATAATTACTCCCACAGGGACAGTTAAGTAGATATATCACAAAGTTGCTGTTACATGTAAGAAATTTCTCAATGCGATAAACCTGATTGGTATATATATTCTTAATAGATTTAAGTTCCTTGGCATATCTACATGTGTTACAGTTCCCACACCTAAAGAATCCCTTTGGTGTTGTGGGGGTGGGTTTCTTGGTAGAGCAGAACAGACTAGGTGATAAATGATTCCCAATGGTCTTGGCCTTTTTAAAGACTATTTTGGGGTTAGATTTAACTAAGCTCTCTAAATCTCTATCCAATTTAAGGATAGACCAATGTTTTTGTAAGATGCACCTAATCTGTTCTGCCTGCTTGGAATAGGTGGTTATGAAGAGTGGTACCTGAGGGGTTGTATCTCTCTTGATTTTAATTACTCCTCTTTTCTTTCTAGTATTTTTGCTGTTTGTGTTTAGGAGCTCTGCTCTATCCATTTTGAGTGCGTTCTCAAATGCAACCTCTAGGTCCTTCTCTCCATAACCCCGACTCATAAATCTTTGTCTAAGTTCCTCAGCCTGAAGGAGGAAGGATTGTTCCGTAGAGCAAATCCTCCTTAGTCTGAGGAACTGTCCCTTTGGAATACCCCGAATTAGGGATCTGGGGTGAGCACTGTTGGACCTGAGCAGCGAGTTTCTTGAGTTCGTTTTTCTAAATACATTTGTCTGTATACTCAGATCTATGTCTATGTATAGGTGTAGATCAAGATAGTCGATTTTAGTTTCATGATAGTTATGAGAAAATTTCAAATTATAAGTATTTGCTTCCAGATATTCAAAAAAGGAGTGTAGAGTGTCAATATCACCGTTCCAAATTAATATCAAATCATCTATAAATCTACGGTAAAACATAATGTTGTGCCTAAAAGGATTCTTATCACCAAAAATGTGAATGTTCTCCCAGAAACCCATGAATAAGTTCGCATATGAAGGTGCAAATGATGTGCCCATTGCTGTGCCTTGTGACTGTAAATAATATTGTTTGTCAAACATAAAATAATTATGTTGTAACAAAAACATAAGTGCATCTAGTAAAAAAGTGCTCTGTGCTAAGTTAAGGTTAGAGTGATTTAGAAAGTGACTTATAGCTTTAGTGCCCAAGGTGTGTTCAATTATTGTGTACAGTGAGGTCACATCCAATGTGACCCATATGAAAGTATTAGACCATTTTATGTTTTGAATATCTAGAAGCAAATCTGAAGAATCCCTTAAATAAGAAGGGAGTTCTTTTACAAAAGTCTGCAAGAAGTAATCAACGTACCTAGATAGACCATCCCCCAAAGATCCAATACTAGAAATAATAGGTCTGCCAGGAGGGCTAACCAGAGATTTATGGATCTTTGGGAGATGGTGAAAAATAGGCACGTTGGGAAAAGGATTATACAAATAAGCGACTTCTTGTTTTGTGAGAACACCCAGCACGCTGCCCAGGTCCAACAGGTCACGAATTTCTACCAGAAAGGCTTGTGTGGGATCTTTATCCAATTTGCAATATGATTTCACATCACTAAGCTGTCTGAGGGCTTCTAAATGATAAGCCTCTGAGTGCATCACAACCACTGCACCCCCTTTATCCGCACTTTTTATAACTATATTTGATCTTTTTTTGAGTGTGGAGAGATGTAGATGTTCCTCTTTTGTCATGTTATTAAAGGGGGGTGTGGTAAATGAGTAACCCTTGGCCATAAGTTGTAGGTCTTTCTCAACCAGTTTCTCAAATGTCTCTAAATGGGGGCCTTTTGTAAAGTTCGGGCAGAAGACTGACTTATTTCTAAAGGAAGTGTGTTTAGCTCCCGTGAGGAATGCCAGTTGTTCCTCCTTATCTATACAGTCCGCAATTTCTTCTTCACCTATAAGATCAGTGAGGTCTTGTATCGCGCCAAACTCTTTGAAAGATAGTCTTTCCCCCCGTGTGTCATCAATCACATGGTGGGGATCAATGTCCCCAGCATCTGATGGAGGAGACATGGGGATCTGAACATCCTTAGAAGAAAATAATTTTTTCAAGGAAAGTTTTCTAATAAATCTCTGGAGATCTATAATAGTATTAAACAGATCAAAGTCATTCATAATGGCAAAATTGAGGCCCTTGTTCAGGATCGCCAGTTCTTCATCCGGGATCGGAATGCCTGAAATATTCAAAACATTGTTAGTATTTATTATGGATCGATCTTTCGTTTCTTTAATGCCACGTCTTTTTGGCGAGCGCCTAGTCCTTTTGTATAGTTTTTTGAGGACTTGTTACTTCGTAGTTCATAGGAAGTAGACACTTCTCCTCTTTGACTTGATTCATAATCCGTGCTGTCCCGGCCTCTGTCCGTGTCCTCGTCAGTTGAGAATGACACTATTTGTTGACGGGTCTCTACGTCCGAGATGTCAGAGACACTGGATGTTTCAGATGATTTCTTAAGGATAGATCTCTTTGGTGTTGATTTCTTTGGATGTTCCTTTTGTGATTTAGGATTTCTATATGTAGGGTTTTGGCGAGTAGGTGTCCTAGGTGGTGGCACTCTTTGCCACATGTACACCTGGTTCCGTTCGTAATCGACTCTATCTCGGTCGAACTTTTCTTGTTTTTTGACCATAATCTCTTTCTCAGCCTTTTCTATGTTGTTAGACAACCTTTTATCCATGGTCTCAAAATCTTTCATTTCCTTGAATTGATTGAGTTTCTGCTGTATATTTTTAATATCTTTCTTCACATTAATTCGTTCTTGTACCTTTGTCTTTATTATTAGGTCCATCAATTTAAGAGAACATTCATTGAGAATACTCGTCCACTCCAATTCGAAATCTTTGGAGGGGAAGCCAAAGGAGGGCGCTTTCTTAACGCGAAGTCCCCTTGGTATTCGTTTGGTAATGAGATAATTGTCAAGCGTGGTGATATCCCACCACAACCGAATATTGGTGAGAAGGATCCTTTCTAGTTTATTGAAATAGAACCCAAGATCAGCCGTATCTTCACAAACATCATGTACAGTATTGTCAAATAAATACGCTGCTCTGCGTTTTCTAGTGGTATTGTCTGCACATTTCTGAACATATGTACTGTTCATCATATCCACTGTATCTGAGTCCTGTGCATCCTCATCCATTTTATGGAAATAGAGTGCCTCCCCCCTGGCAACCAATATTAAAAAATAGGTTGAAACCGTGATTTAGTGATCACAATGTGATGTGTGTTGATCCCAATGATGTAGTTCATATACCATAAATGTCTCCCTTAAGCGTGCAACTGTTTTGTATATATCACAGTGAAAAGTAAAGGAAAGGTTCCTTTAAAGACAGTGCTTCAGCAAAATGGGGTACAATGGCAATGGTTGCTCAAAAATGTAGATAAACAGGTTAGGACAAGGTTAATTAAGTAATACAGAGTATTGGACCCAGTGCGTCATAAAGCAGGGAGTGATATTAAAGATTAAACTGTCTTTGGTGAGTACACATTTGTAATGCTAGAAAAGCACCTCACCAGACAAAAAATCTCTCTTACCTGCGGCACTGTTACTGGTCAGCAACTCCCCTAAATCCATGAGTGGGGAGAATCAAACTCTTTTGGAAACCTTGATCCATCTTGTGCGTGCATCACGCTGAGTAGGTAAATGTATAGAAAATTATCCAAGGATAGCAGCGGAGCACAGCTGAAGGACGGGATCAACACCAGCAATGAGAGGGTTAAAATTCTTCTTTATTGTAACATGGTGCAGTGGGGGAGACAGCAACAACTCTAACGCGTTTCAGGCTATGCAGCCCTTTTTCAAAGAGTGAAATCGCGTCTCCACTACTCGCAGTTTTGAAGGGGAAACCCCGCCCACTTTTCCCAGAGATGCCGTGCGGTTTTCGCGCGGATGCTATTAGCTCTCTGGTTGGTCAGAATAGACCTCCAACTGGGAGCTGGATCGGAGGGGCGTCTCTGGTAGCTGCAGATACCAGCTAGCCTTCTGTTTGGTCAGAGTTAGTCTCCAATCAGATTACTGATTTAGAGATGCATCTTTGGTGGTCAGGGTTACCCGTTCAGCTGCGGGAGTGGGGGAAATAACAGAGGGTATAACATACAATTGTGAATGACAACACAAATATAAAAACAAAAATCAATGACAACGCAATCAATTTCCTCATATGGATAGATTCAGGATATGGAATAGCCTAAGGTATATTATTGGTATACAGTGTATGGTTATATCAGAAGTATATAATTCCTTCTAGCCCTTAATTTATTTATAATCAATATGCAGGGCAAAGATTTATTCATAGAGATATTTAGTGATGAACAGTATGTTCCTATTTTTGTGCAGAACAATAAATGTCGAATCCATAGAGAATGAGTACACAAATGCAAAGAGAAGGCAACAGAAGAAGATGGAAGAAATAAGTAAATGAATGAGCCGGGAGGAGGGGGATAGGGGGTGGGGGGGGGGGAAGGTGGGGGGGGGGGTGGGGGGAAATATTTCAGGCATTCCGATCCCGGATGAAGAACTGGCGATCCTGAACAAGGGCCTCAATTTTGCCATTATGAATGACTTTGATCTGTTTAATACTATTATAGATCTCCAGAGATTTATTAGAAAACTTTCCTTGAAAAAATTCTTTTCTTCTAAGGATGTTCAGATCCCCATGTCTCCTCCATCAGATGCTGGGGACATTGATCCCCACCATGTGATTGATGACACACGGGGGGAAAGACTATCTTTCAAAGAGTTTGGCGCGATACAAGACCTCACTGATCTTATAGGTGAAGAAGAAATTGCGGACTGTATAGATAAGGAGGAACAACTGGCATTCCTCACGGGAGCTAAACACACTTCCTTTAGAAATAAGTCAGTCTTCTGCCCGAACTTTACAAAAGGCCCCCATTTAGAGACATTTGAGAAACTGGTTGAGAAAGACCTACAACTTATGGCCAAGGGTTACTCATTTACCACACCCCCCTTTAATAACATGACAAAAGAGGAACATCTACATCTCTCCACACTCAAAAAAAGATCAAATATAGTTATAAAAAGTGCGGATAAAGGGGGTGCAGTGGTTGTGATGCACTCAGAGGCTTATCATTTAGAAGCCCTCAGACAGCTTAGTGATGTGAAATCATATTGCAAATTGGATAAAGATCCCACACAAGCCTTTCTGGTAGAAATTCGTGACCTGTTGGACCTGGGCAGCGTGCTGGGTGTTCTCACAAAACAAGAAGTCGCTTATTTGTATAATCCTTTTCCCAACGTGCCTATTTTTCACCATCTCCCAAAGATCCATAAATCTCTGGTTAGCCCTCCTGGCAGACCTATTATTTCTAGTATTGGATCTTTGGGGGATGGTCTATCTAGGTACGTTGATTACTTCTTGCAGACTTTTGTAAAAGAACTCCCTTCTTATTTAAGGGATTCTTCAGATTTGCTTCTAGATATTCAAAACATAAAATGGTCTAATACTTTCATATGGGTCACATTGGATGTGACCTCACTGTACACAATAATTGAACACACCTTGGGCACTAAAGCTATAAGTCACTTTCTAAATCACTCTAACCTTAACTTAGCACAGAGCACTTTTTTACTAGATGCACTTATGTTTTTGTTACAACATAATTATTTTATGTTTGACAAACAATATTATTTACAGTCACAAGGCACAGCAATGGGCACATCATTTGCACCTTCATATGCGAACTTATTCATGGGTTTCTGGGAGAACATTCACATTTTTGGTGATAAGAATCCTTTTAGGCACAACATTATGTTTTACCGTAGATTTATAGATGATTTGATATTAATTTGGAACGGTGATATTGACACTCTACACTCCTTTTTTGAATATCTGGAAGCAAATACTTATAATTTGAAATTTTCTCATAACTATCATGAAACTAAAATCGACTATCTTGATCTACACCTATACATAGACATAGATCTGAGTATACAGACAAATGTATTTAGAAAAACGAACTCAAGAAACTCGCTGCTCAGGTCCAACAGTGCTCACCCCAGATCCCTAATTCGGGGTATTCCAAAGGGACAGTTCCTCAGACTAAGGAGGATTTGCTCTACGGAACAATCCTTCCTCCTTCAGGCTGAGGAACTTAGACAAAGATTTATGAGTCGGGGTTATGGAGAGAAGGACCTAGAGGTTGCATTTGAGAACGCACTCAAAATGGATAGAGCAGAGCTCCTAAACACAAACAGCAAAAATACTAGAAAGAAAAGAGGAGTAATTAAAATCAAGAGAGATACAACCCCTCAGGTACCACTCTTCATAACCACCTATTCCAAGCAGGCAGAACAGATTAGGTGCATCTTACAAAAACATTGGTCTATCCTTAAATTGGATAGAGATTTAGAGAGCTTAGTTAAATCTAACCCCAAAATAGTCTTTAAAAAGGCCAAGACCATTGGGAATCATTTATCACCTAGTCTGTTCTGCTCTACCAAGAAACCCACCCCCACAACACCAAAGGGATTCTTTAGGTGTGGGAACTGTAACACATGTAGATATGCCAAGGAACTTAAATCTATTAAGAATATATATACCAATCAGGTTTATCGCATTGAGAAATTTCTTACATGTAACAGCAACTTTGTGATATATCTACTTAACTGTCCCTGTGGGAGTAATTATGTAGGCCGCACAATAAGACCGCTAAAAGTCCGCATTAATGAACATATCAGGAGCATCAAGAAACGTGATGACAGATACCCGGTCGCACGCCACTTTAATCACTGCCCTCTGGGAACATTAAGATCTTTCACATATAGTGCTCTAGAACACATTCAGAGTCACGTCAGGGGAGGCAATCGAGAAGCCCTGCTTAATCGTAGAGAGATGTTCTGGATTTATGCCCTTGGGACAATGGCACCCAGGGGCATGAACCAGGACTGGGAATTAAAACATTTTCTTACTTGATTTATTTATGTTCCATATCTCATACAGATTATATTATAATGATTTATTACAATGATTTGTTTTTCTTTATTCACAGTATATCTTTATTCTCCGTTTTTCACTTGTTTTCCAGCCCCCCTCCCCCCCAACCCCCCACCCACCCCCCCCCCCCTCCCCTCCACCTTGACTTTCCCCCCACCCCCCCCCACCTTCCCCCCCCCACCCCCTATCCCCCTCCTCCCGGCTCATTCATTTACTTATTTCTTCCATCTTCTTCTGTTGCCTTCTCTTTGCATTTGTGTACTCATTCTCTATGGATTCGACATTTATTGTTCTGCACAAAAATAGGAACATACTGTTCATCACTAAATATCTCTATGAATAAATCTTTGCCCTGCATATTGATTATAAATAAATTAAGGGCTAGAAGGAATTATATACTTCTGATATAACCATACACTGTATACCAATAATATACCTTAGGCTATTCCATATCCTGAATCTATCCATATGAGGAAATTGATTGCGTTGTCATTGATTTTTGTTTTTATATTTGTGTTGTCATTCACAATTGTATGTTATACCCTCTGTTATTTCCCCCACTCCCGCAGCTGAACGGGTAACCCTGACCACCAAAGATGCATCTCTAAATCAGTAATCTGATTGGAGACTAACTCTGACCAAACAGAAGGCTAGCTGGTATCTGCAGCTACCAGAGACGCCCCTCCGATCCAGCTCCCAGTTGGAGGTCTATTCTGACCAACCAGAGAGCTAATAGCATCCGCGCGAAAACCGCACGGCATCTCTGGGAAAAGTGGGCGGGGTTTCCCCTTCAAAACTGCGAGTAGTGGAGACGCGATTTCACTCTTTGAAAAAGGGCTGCATAGCCTGAAACGCGTTAGAGTTGTTGCTGTCTCCCCCACTGCACCATGTTACAATAAAGAAGAATTTTAACCCTCTCATTGCTGGTGTTGATCCCGTCCTTCAGCTGTGCTCCGCTGCTATCCTTGGATAATTTTCTATACATTTACCTACTCAGCGTGATGCACGCACAAGATGGATCAAGGTTTCCAAAAGAGTTTGATTCTCCCCACTCATGGATTTAGGGGAGTTGCTGACCAGTAACAGTGCCGCAGGTAAGAGAGATTTTTTGTCTGGTGAGGTGCTTTTCTAGCATTACAAATGTGTCCTCACCAAAGACAGTTTAATCTTTAATATCACTCCCTGCTTTATGACGCACTGGGTCCAATACTCTGTATTACTTAATTAACCTTGTCCTAACCTGTTTATCTACATTTTTGAGCAACCATTGCCATTGTACCCCATTTTGCTGAAGCACTGTCTTTAAAGGAACCTTTCCTTTACTTTTCAAAGTAATAATGTGTGTTACAATAACGCACCTATTACATAAACACAGTGTGTGTACAGTGTGTGTGTGTATTTATGTATGTATATGTATGTATGTATGTATGTATGTATGTATGTATGTATGTATGTATGTATGTATGTATATATATATATATATATATATAGTCAAATAGAACAGTTGGCACTCCTTAGGTGCTGATAGGCTGTAGGTGCTTGCCCCATATGGATAATATAGACATACGTTACCGTTCCAAAGTCTGGTAAAGCAAGAGACAGCACTCAATTGTAGAAAACTTCACAAAGTGTATTGGTGAAAATAGTGGTACATCAAGAAACCCAACATTTCGGTCCTCCAATATGGGACCTTCCTCAGGGGGATACAAGGGGAGAGTGACAGACAAACCACATATATATACACACATCAAGACACTAACAATCAATTAGCATCAACCAATAACCCCCGGAAAATAAGGCACATTTGAATACAAAGAGAATGGAACATGGAAAATCCGCACAGGAGATAAGTAAAAATGAATTGTATTTGTACAGCATACAGAATATCTAAAACTTACAATTAAGTAAAACATAGCAGATTTCCACAGTCCATAGTTGTTCTACAGTGCAAGGCCATGCGCAATGCTGTCCCTAGATCCTACGTGTGGATTCTTCATGTCCCGTAAGACTTTGAGTAACGACCGCATAACGTCAACACATTTCCTTCATAGTCTTCATCAGGGGACAATCATTACGTGAGATCTAATGCCAGTGTATACCCAATCACTAATTAACCACATGCATTTCTTATAAAGGGAGACTTGTAATTAAGGGAGGGACATTGCATCACAATAACAAGTTGATCGTACCTAATAGAAAAGAATATTAGAGCCTAGTTCTCAGATAATTTATTTGAAAATACAAAATGTGTAGTGAAACAATGTCAATGAAAAATATAATTCATATAATAAATAGTAATCTATGTGCTTATCTGTGTAACAATTTACAAACATTACAAGCTGGTGCTAGGAGTAATGTGAATGAAAAACGCATAGACAAATAAAGAATCACTATATATTTAAAAAGTGAATACATTTAAATGTTACATAGGATGTCAAGTGAAAAACAGATGTCCAATGTTTCACAAATAGAAATAATAAAATAAAATTGGAATTCAACCATGCTTCTTTCTACTGCAGGTAGTGAAGCACCACACTTGGAATCTACATTTGAAAAGATGTCTGTTGAAGGTATTCAATTCATATCAAATCTCTTTAGTGTGAACATTTGGCTAAAATCATTGTGTATGAATGAATTATTTATATTGTAGCAAAGATATACTTACGCAGCGCCGGACTTTGACCCGCTGAGGCCCTAAGCCAGGCCTGCACAACTCCAGTCCTTGAGGGCCGCAAACAGGCCAGGTATTCAGGATATCCCTACTTCATACTGGAGTTGTCCAGGCCTGCTAAGCTATTTCAAGTTTCAGAGGCCCCAACAATTAGAAATAGATGTATTATTCTGATTGATGGTACAGTACCATTGAAAAATATAAACATGAACTTGAATGAAAGCATGGTACTAGCATCGTTATATACAAGGATGACGGTGTACAGCTAAAATGAACAGTGCTTGCACATCATATTACTTTTAATATTAAAACATTTTCTTTCGTGATTTTTGGAGAGCAAAGTCATTGATGATGTCTTCAAATGATAAGCTACAAAGTTAGTCACTTTCAATGCACATGATACTTGGGGTCATATCTTCTTTATTTATCATCCAATTTGAAATGCATTCATTTTTTTCTATTTTCGAAGCCGCTCCATATTATGAGGCCCTAAGCTGTAGCTTCGTTAGCTTCTGCGTAAGTCCGACACTGACTAGAGGGCTCTCATATTTGTATATCTCTTACCTCTAGAGAAGGCCCAACATTCAACAAATTGTGCTGCCAAAGACTCCCCACTCAATAAACAGCAGAATGAATCTCTTCCAGCGACGGTGAGAAAAGGCATAAGACCTGAAAATGAAATGGGACTAGTAAAGCAATTAGAAAAGAAAGTTTTATAGGGGCCAAAGGTAGCCCATATTGTACACACCGGTGATATACAACGTTTATTTATTTATAAAAATGTTTTACCAGGAAGTAATATATTGAGTTACCTCTCGTTTTCAAGTATGTCCTGGGCACAGAGTTATAAAAAATACATGGCTACATTAAAAAAACAGGGTTATACAGGGAATTCACAGACATTTCATGGACAGATATAGTTGGAAAATTGGGTACAGGGGATAAAGGGTTTGTGAGTTTCAGATTTGAAATAGAGCAGCTTTAACATCAGCAAACATCAGCAAATGGCAGCAAACGGCTCACACCCTTTGGCTGTGCCAAAGGCTGTCCGCCTTTGGGGCAACGCGGATGTACACTGGGGTGGTTGAGATTGAATCTGTTGCAGCTGAATAAGTTCTTTGTGTCCTCTTAGCTCATTAACATACCAGTGGGTGGGATTGACGTTGCACAAAGTACAAGCACATGTTAACCCATAGCACGTTGGTCCTGTACACACATAAGAGATACACAAATTGTTTTAATGAATGGATTTCTTTGCTGCCAGATGAGCCTGAAATGAATTGTAGAGGTGAAGGATGGACTGGGTACTTGTGTGTTTTTTGGGAGTTTGATAATTGTAGTAAATGCATATGCAAGTAGGACAGGCGGCCATCACGGGCAGAGATAAGGAAAACTATCTATATTATCTCCAAAAATTAGTACGTTTTTCATCAACTTGCATGCAAGTTGACCAAAAATGTACTAATTTTTAGAGACAACATCTCCAGTTTTCCTTAACACTGCTTGATGTATCTGGGCCATTGTTCTTTGCGTTGAGTTGATGTGGTAGTCAACACAACACTGTTGACTCTTGAAGATGTAATATGCATATTCCACTGTTTCTCAACAGCATGCAGAGATCTACAAGATGGAAAAGAAGCCACATGGCTGGCTCGTGATCATGAATAATTACAATTTTGAAGAAGCCAGGTCTCGCAATGTTCAATTGAATGACAGGAAAGGGACAGAGAAAGATGCAGGTAAAAAAAAAAAAAAAAGGATCCTTTAAAAAAACAAAAACAAATCGGTTTCAGTGACATACGAAAAACAACAATGCATTGTTTAGCAGACAGTCACAGTAAACTACAGCACTTATAGGATCATCTTGTTATTATTTATTCTGCAATGCCACCAATGGTGTAACTGTCGTGCCTTTAAACCCCGCAATGTGGGAGGGGGAGGGGGCCTGGCGCCAGGGGGCCCTGACAGCCTGCAGTTTAAGGATGCTCGCTGCTCTCTGTAATGCGGGGGCGGGGTCTTCACTGCAAACAATTAATTTCTCCTCCGCCTGCTTCTTTCCCTGTCCCCCACATGGCTCAGTACTTAGCAGCTGCCAGTGTGTGTGTGTGTGTGTGTGTGTGTGTGTGTGTGTGTGTGTGTGTGTGTGTGTGTAGAGGAGGAGGAATTGTGTGTGTGTGTGTGTGTGTGTGAGGAGGGGCGAGGAATTTTGTTTGTGTATAGGGGGTAGAATTGTGTGTGTGTGTGTGTGTGTGTGTGTGTGTGTGTGTGTGTGTGTGTGTGTGTGTGTGTGTGTGTGTGTGTGTGTGTGTGTGTGTGTGTGTAGAGGAGGAGGAATTGTGTGTGTGTGTGTGAGGAGGGGCGAGGAATTTTGTTTGTGTATAGGGGGTAGAATTGTGTGTGTGTAAGGGGGGAGGAATTTTGTGTGTGTGTGTGTGTGTGCGTATGGGGGGGGAGGAATTGTATGTGTATATACAGTATGTACACAGGTGGGGGGAATTGTGTGGGGGAATTATGTGGACATAGGGGGGGAATTGTATGTGGGGGAATTATGGATGTGTGTGTGGGGGGGAAATTGTGTGTGTGCATGTGGGCGTAAATTGTGTGTGTGGGGGGGGGGATTGTGTATGTGTGTGTGGGGAGGAGGAATTGTGTGTGTGTGTAATTGATTGAGGAGTGGGATTGTGTGAGGGTGGTAAGAGAGGTGGGAGGGAGACAGTAAGGAAGTGTGAGGTGGGAGAGGAGGTGGGTGAGAGGAGTGGTGTGAGAGTGGAGGGGGGTGTGAGAGGAGTTGTGTGAGAGGAGGGGTGGGACAGGTGGGGGTGAGCAGAGGGGTGTGTGATGAGAGGAGGGGGGAGAGAGGAGGGGGGAGAGAGGAGGGGGGAGAGAGGAGGGGGGTTAGAGGAGGGGGATGCTCGCAATGCCCCTCACATGGGGACACTGTAGTGTAGTAACAAAATGGATTTTAAGTTTTTTGTTTAGGGGGCACTTTCAAAATTTTGCAGGGGAGCCCAAAAAATGTAGTTACCCCACTGAATGTCGCGTACTTTATGGTATAGTGATAAACAGTAATGTAAAAATAAAATCTCATATACAAAAAGTATTATTCGCTGCAAAATTGAGGATAAACCAGTATAAAAAAACAGCACTGTATTAATTAAAGAAAATTATTTCCATTGAAAGCAGTGGGATTTTTTCCATGAATAAATCAGGTGCAATTCTTTACCACTGGGAGACTTGAGTAAATAACGCCCTTTGTTTTCTCACTCCTATTTTTTCCACTTTCAGAGGCAATAACGGATGTATTTAAAGCCCGCGGCTATGTAATAAAAGAGCACAAAGACTTGACTGGGGACAATATATTAGAAATAATGGAGAAATATCGCAAACTGGATCACACAGAGAGAGACAGCTTTGTCTGCTTTGTCCTCTCACACGGGGATGTGGGAACTGTATATGGCACAGACGGAGCACAGGTAGCTATCAAGAAGCTAACGGACCCTTTTAATGGACAGAATTGCAAATCTCTGGTTAACAAACCCAAAGTATTCTTCATTCAAGCATGCCGAGGACAAGATATGCAGCCACCTGTCTATTATCATATAGGTGACAATGCTGCTGGATATACTAGTGATGCTGCAGAAGGCCACCTTCCAATCATGGCGGATTTTTTAACCGCTTTTGCCACTGTCGAAGATTATACATCTCTGAGGCATGAAAAATCTGGTACTATTTATATTCAGCAACTGTGCCAGACTTTGGAAAGTCCCCAATTTCAGTAAGTACCAGCGATGTTAGACATAACTATCAACAGTGGTGCGGCAGCGCCAGTTCGATAGGATACATTGAGGTTTTTTTCCTTTCTCAAGGCATTCAGGAATGTGCGGCCTTATTTATCCTATTGAGACAATTGGGTTAAAAAACTGAACTCACTCAATCTGTCCCATTGACAGGGGGCCATTTGGGACCCTGATTAGGTCACAATAATTGAGCTTGGGGGAGCCTTATGCTGCAAATGTGTTTACCTTCACATATATATGCTTTTAGCATAATAAGCAATGACTACAGTACTGGGAGAGGTGCATGAATTGGGTCACAATTTGGGGTCTATGTATTAAGGCAAAAAAGTGGAGCAATTGTGGGACAAAGAAATGGCACGATGTATCAAAGAAAAAAATCCTATCGCTTTCAATGGGACTATTTTATCCAAGAGTTGCTCCACTTTTGTCTTGATACACATACTCCATTGTGTTAGATTGCATATTAGGCGCTACAGCCTCTGCTACATAAAATGTTCCAAGACTCACCTCCACTAATTATCAGGGGTCTTGCATACAACACCCAACTGCTTCTGTGACACTGTAACGTACACAGAAAATACATATATTATAATTGATGTCCCCACTTAAAAACAGTTGGGGTTAGTCCGCCCAAAGAAAAGTGATATCTATTTAGCGTTGTTGCTTTCTAAGTGCACACACACGAGCATAAAACAAAGCATACATTTTAGTCCAACCTTCTAACCCTTACATTTGCTGCACTGCCACAAAATCTATACATTTGAACCGATACCTCTGTTGTATGTTTTGCAGTCACATAATTATATATTTTTGATTCATATTATCCTTTCTTTTTTATTTTCGCAAGCAATACAGAGTTGTTAACCATCCTGACCCATGTGAATAACAAAATCGCTGAGATGAAGTTGCAGATCAGCGGAGGAACGCAGAGAGACTGTACACAGATGCCATCATTCAAATCAGAGCTGCGCAAAGCACTGATTCTACCACCTCCTACACAAGTGGTTTTCAACCAAGGTTCCTAGGAACAACCCCACACCCTTACCTTTTCTCCTGCGTTTCTTGCGTCGCGACATCGGCAACGCGACGTCGTGTGACCCCACGGCTTCATTTGCCATTGTGTTGCCATGGCGACGTGTCACCAGAAGCTGCCAGAGAGCATATAAAAGACTAATTTAAATGCTTTGGGGGAAAGAAAAAAAAAAATACCTGCACTTTTTATTATTTATCAAAGTCTCAGATGCTGTACTGGGGTAATTGTGCTGCAAACACACTAATTGCACAATATGTGCTCTGGGACTCTCCATGTGCACTATGAGCCAAAATATGTATGTTCTCTTTATATATATATATATATATATATATATATATATATATATATAAAAAAAAAAAAAAAGCATGTTTGCAATATCTGTGCTTGTGCAGTGCAATCTCTGCTCTGTGCCTGTGCAGTGCAATCTCTGCTCTGTGCCTGTGCAGTGCAATCTCTGCTCTGTGCAGTGCAATCTCTGCTCTGTGCCTGTGCAGTGCAATCTCTGCTCTGTGCCTGTGCAGTGCAATCTCTGCTCTGTGCTTGTGCAGTGCAATCTCTGCTCTGTGCCTGTGCAGTGCAATCTCTGCTCTGTGCCTGTGCAGCGCAATCTCTGCTCTGTGCTTGTGCAGTGCAATCTCTGCTCTGTGCCTGTGCAGTGCTCTCTCTAGGTGCAATCTGTGCCTCTGCAGTGATTTCTCTGTTTCTCTAGGTGCAATCTGTGCACTCTCCATGTAGACCATGAACTAAATAAATGTGTTCTCTTTTACATTACCATCCATGTGCAATCTGTGCTACAATGTTATAGAATTAGTGGACGTACTTGTCTGTTCTGAAGTGCAGCCTCTGTGCAATCTTATACTATATTAGTGAAAGCACTGTATGTTTGCCTGCCTGCCTGCATGCATGCCTGCCTGGATGTCCGGTGTCCCTAGGGGAAATCTCATTGGTCCCTTGGCCCGCCCGCCCCCGCACACCTCTCATTGGCCTGAGGCGGAGTGACGGGCCAAAGGACACACAGGGACACACACACACACAGGGAACACAGGGACACACACACAGGGAACACAGGGACACACACACAGGGAACACAGGGACACACACACACAGGGACACACACACACACACAGACACACACACACACAGGGACACACACACACAGTGACAGACACACACACAGTGACACACACACACACAGTGACACACACACAGTGACACACACACACACACACACACACTGTTACATACATTAGCGGGGCTCACAGTGTTAGCAGCACCCGCGCGCACCTCCTCCTCTCCCCGTGTCTCCCGCGCTTTCACCCCGACCCCCCCCCTCCCCCGGCGCCGCTACAGTCAGCGGGACACACACACTATTATTACCCCTTCAGCGCCCCCCCCCCCCCCACCCACCCAGTGTCAGCGGCCGTGCGAGACCCCCCCTCTATATCTCCCACCTCTCCCCCCCCCACACATATACATGCCCCCCCCTCCCCGGCGCTACAACTCACCCCTCCCCGGCGGGGGAACAGCCAGTGGCCAGGCAGGCTGCCTCGCGGCGCCGAGTGCCCAAGATGGCGGCGCCCGGGACACAGCGGGGGAGCGGCCACAACACGCTGCCTCCCGCCTCAGATCCACGTGGGACCTGCCGGATGGGTGAGTGAGCGGCCTTCACCTCCCCTCTACCCCCCCTTCACCTCCCCTCCACCCCCCCCCCCTCCCCTCCAGTGTCAGTGTCTCCCCGATCCCCCCCCCGGCGCCGCAACAGTCAGCGGGGGAGCGAGCGAGCGCCCGGGACACAGCGGGAGAGCGGCCACAACACGCTGCCTCCCGCCTCAGATCCACGTGGGACCTGCCGGATGGGTGAGTGAGCGGCCTTCACCTCCCCTCTACCCCCCCTTCACCTCCCCTCCACCCCCCCCCCTCCCCTCCAGTGTCAGTGTCTCCCCGATCCCCCCCCCCGGCGCCGCAACAGTCAGCGGGGGAGCGAGCGAGCGCCCGGGACACAGCGGGAGAGCGGCCACAACACGCTGCCTCCCGCCTCAGATCCACGTGGGACCTGCCGGACGGGTGAGTGAGCGGCCTTCACCTCCCCTCACCCCCCATCAGCTCCCCGCTGCCTCACACCCTTGCAGGACCCCCACTCACAGACAGCACTCACAACCCACGCACCACCCGCCGCCTCACACCCTAGCAGGACCCCCACTCGCACACAGCACTCACAACCCACGCGCCACCCGCCGCCTCACACCCTAGCAGGACACACGACTCAGATTTTTACATCACTTATGCCACCAAAATATACATTGTACTGTGGTGTGGTTACAATAAACCATTTTTATACAACATCGTATTACATTTTCTTCCATCTTTCTTTTCAATATTATTATCCAACCTTTACAACAAACAGTCACCTATTGTTCCACGATTTATAAATAATACTACCTATTACGCATTTACATCCCGGGCAACGCCGGGTCTCTCAGCTAGTATACAATATTTACTTAATTTGGACATGTGTATGGTGTGGGTGTGTGAATCAGCACTCAGGCAGCCCTATCAGTGCAATGCAAGGAGGGGCTCAATTTGTGTGTGTATATGTAATGCGGTAATGGAGCTGGAGGAGGAGCGCTATCCTCTTCATTCATGGAAGTAGGTGAAAGGTGAATCAAATCCCAATCTTTTTATTTGCTATATGCAATACGGTGGAGGTTTCTTTTTGCCTTTTTCACCCACAATAACTTAAAACGTGATGGTAAATCCTACAGCCTTGAAAATTGCAAAGCCAGTACAACCAACCTCACACTGATGAGACCCATTATGGTTGAAACATGTCTGTGAGTGGTTTCTCTGGCTTTGAATCTGATTCCCATGCTGTGCTTTAAAACTGTGGTAAAAGCGAGCATTACCTCATGTACAATGGTTTTTCAGGCAAAAGGTGACACGGTGTGCTCATTTCCATGTCATTTCCCAGAATCCCGGGCGTCAAAGGCAGGGGAGGGGGGGCGTCAAAGGCAGGGGAGGGGGGGCGTCAAAGGCAGGGGGGCGTCAAAGGCAGGGGGGGCGTCAAAGGCAGGGGGGGGCGGCATCAAAGGCGGGTGGGGGCGGCATCAAAGGCGAGTGGGGGCAGCATCAAAGGCGGGGGGCGGTGTCAAAGGCAGGGGGGGGCGTCAAAGGCAGGGGGGGCGTCAAAGGCAGGGGGGGGCGTCAAAGGCAGGGGGGCGTCAAAGGCAGGGGGGGGGCATCAAAGGCAGGGGGGGGGGCGTCAAAGGCAGGGGGGGGGCGTCAAAGGCAGGGGGGGGCGTCAAAGGCAGGGGGGGGTGTCAAAGGCAGGGGGGGGCGTCAGAGGCGGGGGGGGCGTCAAAGGCAGGGGGGCGTCAAAGGCAGGGGGGGGCGGCGTCAAAGGCGGGGGGGCGTCAAAGGCAGGGGAGGGCGTCAAAGGTAGGGGGGAGCGTCAAAGGCAGGGGGGGGCGTCAAAGGCAGGGGGGGGCGTCAAAGGCATGGATTCCTCCCCCTGCATTTCCTCACCTGGCAGCATGTGCTTGCTCCTCGGCCTGCCAGTGGTTCTTTTCCCCCTCGTGGCCTCCGACGACTCCCGGTGGCACAAAGGAGCTATTGCGCGGCCGCAACTCCCTGCCGCCCTCCTCCTGCTCCTCGGGGATGTTGACCGGGGTAGCGGCGTGTGGGGGTGGGGGGTGAGCCATAGAGAGCGTGCTCTGGGCGGTTGGGGGGAAGTGGTTGAGCGCCGGGGAGCGAGGGTCCTTCCGGAGGCTGCCTTCCCACTGCCTGTCCCCCCGCCAGGAGGGAGGGAAGTGAGCGCCGAGGAGGGAGGGAAGCGAGCACCGGGGAGGGAGGGAAGTGAGCGCCGGGGAGGGAGGGAAGTGGGCACCGAGGAGGGAGGGAAGTGAGCGCCTGGGAGGGAGGTGAGTCCTTCCGGGCGCCGCCATCTTAGGCACTCGGTGCCGCGAGGCAGCTGCAGGAGGAAGGGGGTCCTACCGGGCGCCGCCATCTTAGCCACTCGGCGAGGCTGCCTGCTCACTGCCTGTCCCCCCGCCGGGGAGGGAGGGAAGTGAGCGCCGGGGAGGGAGGTGAGTGAGCGCCGGGGAGGGAGGTGAGTGTGATAGAGAGAGAGAGAGAGGCAGTTGGGTGACGTCAGAGCCACCAATCTGATTGGCCAGAGGCTAAGGACCAATCAGATTCAACGCAGATACCACTAACCTTTCGATTTTATATATTAAGATATATATATATATATATATATTTCAAAAGATATCAGGCGCACAGGATCAATGGGGATAAAAATTCTTAACAGTGCAGCCACAATGCTGGTTTTAATAATAGTCCTTATGTAAAATAATCCTGGTTGAAGTCCAGGGACTTGATAAAGTTTTTTGATTGTAGATCAGATATTTTTTGGAACTTATAGAATGATACGTTTTACCAATGCAGCCAGAGCATGGACAAATAGTGTGCAAAGAGTTATTGTACAAAATGTTGCTTTTAAGCCGTAGATACAAAATTTCTTTGTCACACTTGTTGGTGACTTCTATTAAAGCTGCAGTTCAGGCAATATCCTGCATCCGTGTTTTTTTAATAAATCAGTTCTGTAGTAAGAAAAAATACTTTTAGCATTTTCTGTTTTAAAAAAACAACTTTGAAAGACCAATTTTCTTATATTCTATTTTAACAAGCATGCTTGTTCCTATAGCAACGATTTACATTCCCCATATTTAAAGATGTCGCCAAACTTTGCCAATCAATAGACAGAGATCGAATTGACCGGCAGCTATGCAGTTCTTTAAGTAATTAGTGATTGCCCACATGAAACTATTGAAGTAAAAAAATTAATTAAAGCTTCAGTACAATTTTTTTAAGAGTCCAACAAACTGAAAGAGGGATAGAGGTTAACCAGTTATAAATGGGGACAATATGATTAATACCTTGGGCTTTATACTGCTCAGGAATGTAGTTGGTAATCGGACCTTCACGCTGATAAGACTGTTCACCTTTAGTCTGCTATGACCAATAATTTGAGAACCTCAGTGCCCCAGTCTTTCCGCCAGGACGTCCTCCAACCTCACGCCCCTTCTCAGCGTTTCTCCGTCGGATCTCCAAACGGACCGCTATGCGGAGTGCCTGCTAAGTCTGCCCGGATGTCACACAACTACCCGTGCCTCTCGTCCCAAAACACAGCCTGTTAGGTCGTCCACAGGCCAATGCACACAAGAAGGTGCTATAGGATTCACTCTCACGGATCTCCTCTCACTCCAGCCTGCATCTGGACACGCCACCACTCCAAACCAGGAACCCCGTCCTCCGACCACTGCACGCAGGCAGGTGCATGGGATGCACCTCCACAGATCCTCTCTTGCTGAAATCTGCAGTCAAACAAGCTGCTGTCCCAATCAGGAGCCCCAATCACAGTACACTGGTGATTCACATGGTGGAGATAATGAACAATAAACGCCTGCTTCTTTTAAAATTATATTTGGTGAAACTTGACATACAGATGTACAAGAATATAGACAGTAGGTACGCTCTATAAACCCTATGCGTTTCGTCTAATCTAGACTTCATCAGGGGTATAAAGAAATGAAGATAGTAACATTTATTTATACCAGTGTCTGTTTTCAGATAGGTTAATTGAATAATTAATCCTCCAATGGTACAGAGGTAGAATTCAACCACTAACGACACTAAGAGCTGAAATACATGAGGGAACAACAACACTGTATACCCATAAGCACATAATAAAATGTTATAATTTATACATATTTAATAATCAACATATAAATAAATATGGAATATATATATATATATATATATATATATATATATATATATATATATAATAAAATGATCAAATGAAAAACTAAATTTATACTTATAGAAAGTAAATGAGAAAATATGATAAAGCGATAAAACTGCTAGGTATCACAATTGTTATAGAAAGATTAGCGCATAGCTCAACTCATAATGTATATACATACAGAGCAAAAAACGTGTAATATATTTGCATGGATATTCTACAGATGAAATACACAAGTGTACAAGACAAAATTGGAGAAAAAAATGGAACTGGAGGGGAAAATGACTATTTGAGGAGAAAAGCTCCTAAATCAATATCTACATTGTGCCCTAATGGCACTAATGTCTTTAAAGTGTGGATCCATTTGGTCTCTAGTTTGGAGATTTGACTGACAATATCGCCTCCCCTCCAGTTCTGCTCCAATTTATCAATTCCAATGCATTTGATTCCAACAGGATTTTGACCATGACACTCCTTGAAATGTCTCGATAAATTATGTTGCATAAACCCCTTTTGAATGTTGGTAATGTGTTCAGCGAACCTTCATTTTAATTTTCTTGTTGTCCGACCAACATAGAGTATTTTCACTGCAGATCTTCTGTGTCAACCAGGAGGGGGAGACAGAGAGAGAGAGACAGAGAGAGAGAGAGACAGAGACAGAGACAGAGACAGAGACAGAGACAGAGAGAGAGAGAGACAGAGACAGAGACAGAGACAGAGACAGAGACAGAGACAGAGACAGAGACAGAGACAGAGACAGAGACAGAGACAGAGACAGAGAGAGAGAGAGAGAGAGAGAGAGAGAGAGAGAGAGAGAGAGAGAGAGAGATGGGGAAGACAGTGTGATAGAGGGGTGGAGGAGAGAGTGAGAGATGAGGTGGGGAGAGAATGAGAGAAAGGAGGGGACAGAGAGGGCAGGGGACAGAAAGAGATGGGGAACACAGAGAAAGGGGGCAGTGAGAGAGGAGGGGGAAGCGGGTGGGGGAGAGAGGGAGGAACGAAGAGAGAGACAAGAACAGAGAGAGATGGGGGGACAGAGAGAAAGAGATGGGACAGACGGGGGGGGAAGAAAAAGGGGTGGAACATGGAGAGAGAGAGGAACAGAGATGGGGGAGAGAGAAGAAACAGAGAGAGAGGGAGGGACAGAGAGAGAGGGGGGGACAGAAAGAGAGAGGGGGGCAGAGAGAGAGGGAGCTGTGAAAATAGCACAGGGAGGGGGAGAGCTAGATCACCACAGAAATATAGCAAGAGAGATGTTATACAGAGTGGTTATAGGGAGCTACAGCAGGAGTTATAGGGAGGGGTTATATGGAGCAATAGGTAGTGTTATAGGTATCGGTTATCTGGGGAGATAGGAGTTATAGGGGGCGGTTATATAGCAAAACACTATGTGCGGCTCTTTTAGGGGCTGAAGGGCCCCACTTAGAGCCCTTGATGTGTATCACGTTGCTAATCACTGCTCTATAGCAAACAATTAACAATAGCCAACATATACACCCCAAACGAAAACAGATCCCAATTCCAAGATAGAGTTTCTGGCATCCTAAGCAGCATTAATAAGAGCAGAACTATTCTAGGAGATTTTAACCTCACCATTTCAGACCAATTAGTTAGATCAGGAGCACCCTCCCCTCATCCGTTATCCAGAACAAAAGAGCTCTCAATACCGTGTCGTCACACATGAAAGAGATGGACATGGCCGACGCTTGGAGATAATTACATCCTATAAAATGAGATTATACATTTTTCTCTACCCCACATTAACTATACACTAGATCAGCGGTGCGCAAACTGGGGGGCCCAGAATTTTTTTTGGGGGGGCACGGCAGTTGCAGAGGCCCCGCGCTTTTCCCCAAGGCATTTAAATGCCGGGGGATCCGGTGAGGCCTCTGCAACTGAACTTACTGAGGTTCAGCCGGCTTCAGATGATGCGTTGACATGGCAAAGAGGCGTCAAATAAACCCGCGGCGTCATTTGACGGCCGTCGCTATGGCAACAGGGTCATGGCATGTCACATGACCCCATTGCGTCATTTGACGCCGACAGGAAGGAAAGGGGGAGTGGAGGTAGCGGGGCGCAGTAAAAGACGTTTGCACACCCCTACACACGATGACTATATTTATGTAAAAGCATCTTTTTTACCCCTAATTTGCAAAGCGGACATTCACAAAATCCTTTGGTCAAATCACGCATCTGTTGAAATAGTCCTAAAAAATATTGACCTCCCTCCATTTACTCCTGGAAATTAAACTAATTACTTCTAAAAATCTCATTTCCCTATTATCTCTTTGCATACAATTCTTCCACTGCAGCCAAGGATTCTGGGTAATGACATGCAAATGACCACACAGTGTCACCTTTTCAAACCAATAAAGACAGTGCAACAGTTCATCATCTGTCCGGGAAGCTCACAAAGCGGTATTAGAAGGTAAAGTAACAAAAGTGTGGCTTTGGTCCCGCTGCGTCCGGCGGCGTGCGCGGAAGCGGGCCACCAGCACCTTTTCTGCAGTCTGGAGGTCCCCGCTTGCTCCTTCCGACTTGGCTGACTGCGTGCTGTGACGCGTCAGCCGGCCGATGCTGCAAGCTCCTAGTAATTTGCAGCTCTGACTCGTCACGTGGTGCGGCAGTCGGCAAATGAGGGAAGGAGGGGAGGGAAGTAGCTACCGAAGGGAGGCGGCTTGGGTTGGGAGAAGGGAAGGAGCTGCGGGGGGAAAGTGTGTGTGTGTGTATATGTATGTATGTGTATGTACAGGCATACCCCGGTTTAAGGACACTCCCTTTAAGTAAGGACATATCGCCAATAGGCAAACGGCAGCTCGCGCATGCGCCTGTCAGCATGTCCTGAACAGCAATACCAGCTCCTTACCTGTACTGAAGCTGTTAGCAAGTGGGGAGACTATAGAGCCTGTTACACATGCGTTATTTACATCAGTTATGCACGTATATGACGATTGCAGTACAGTACATGCATCGATAAGTGGGAAAAGGTAGTGCTTCACTTTAAGTACATTTTCACTTTACACACATGCTCCGGTCCCATTGCGTACGTTAATGCGGGGTATGCCTGTATGTGTTGTGTGTGGTGTGTTGTGTGTGGGGTGCGGTGTTGTGTGTGTGGGGTGTTGTGTGTGGGGTGGGTGGACGGCACCACGGTCTCATCTCAGACCTGGCAAAGTTTTTGACTGTCAGAACCACGCCCCCCTCCCTACAGACCGCATATCGCGGTCAAGTGCCTCTCTACGTGCCGCCTGTCTGCAGTGCGGGCGTGTGGTCTGAGGCAGCGGGACCTTAGCCTAAAGTAACACCTTAAGACACACTTGCTTAAAGAAGTGTATGAATAGCACTGTGGATAATACTGGACACATGGCACATAAAGCTTGGCCCCCTGAAGACGCACTTCCCAGAATTCCCTCCTACTGTCTCTGTACGTTCTCCCTACCTACCAATTAGACTGTAAGCTCCTCGGAGCAGGGACTCTTCTTCCTTAATGTTACTTTTATGCCTGTAGCACTTATTCCCATGACCTGTTATTTATACTATCTGTTATTTATTTAATTACCACATGTATTACTACCGTGAAGCGCTATGTACATTAATGGCGCTATATAAATAAAGACATACAATACAATACAACAAGCCCTGCTACAGGTAGAGAAAGGACAAGATTAGAGAAAATACTCTCTCTGAGATCCGAGGTCGACAGATAGGAAAGACTTCATAAAAATAACATATCAAATAATGTCCTACAAGGCATTATTAAAGCAAGAGGTGAATTGAAGTTATAGATTTCTAAAGAAGCAGGAATATCTTTAACCTGGACCAGGAGGGATTTGAGAGTGGGTAATAAGACAGACTCTCTCCTAGCGGCTAGACTCGAACCTAGATTTTCCTTCAGAAAATTCACACTATTAGATTAAAATCAGGGACTACTTCCTTCAATCTCAAATTGTTTTCCAAATAATTGTTTTTTTTATTACTTTTCAAAAATTTATGACGGTAAAAAAAAAAAAACGATATCCAACAACACAAATTATATTTTCAACCGTTATCTAAAATCAGCTAACCCCCCCAAAATTAAGTAGAAATGATTGTGAAAACCAGAATGGTCCTATCTCACAAGAATAAATATTATTTACTATCAAAAAATGTTGAGTCCTCTAAAGTTCACGGCCCATATTGACTTTTCAACTTATGTACTAAGAAGTTTGCCTCCTTGCTATCCACTTACCTTCAAAAATGTTTTCATTCAATCATGAAGTGGTCAACTATCCCATTGGTAATGCTCGAGGCATCCCACTAATATATGTAGCCATGCATAATAATGGACTGCAGACATCTTCCCTGTTGGCAGTAAGCCCTGGTAAGTACAGGCCTGCCAGCAGTAGTTATGGAGGGTTTCCCTCACACCCTGGTGAGGTGCCCTGTGTATGGATGGGAGTGGCTACATGCTCTGAGTCCCTGGATAGTGACATCAGAGATGTGCCTGCCCCCTGAGGTATAAAGGGCACAACACAGTCAGTTAAGTGTTGTTGAGAAGCATTGGTAGCAGTTGTTGTACTGAGAGTGCAATATAGTTTCGTGTCCCTAGTACTGTAACTAGTGGCACATATATTGTAATCAAGCCTGTCTAGGCCACACTGTGTCCAGGGACCTGGCACAGGGGTGATCTCCCTGAAGGGAGAGGGGATCCCACTCCAATTGAGGAGGGCAGTACCTGGCAAAGGGACAGCACGGAGGAATGTGCGGCTGAAGCTGAGAGCTGCATGGGGCAGTCTACTGTAATCAGATCATCAACAAAGATGCCCTTGTTAACGATACCCCCACTGTGTGAGTGTGAGATTACTCAGCAGTGGCAGTCACCACCGAGAAGGAGTTCCTCACCAGGACCATCTCCCTGCGGAAGCATAGATCCTGATGAGGTGGAGGCGATGCACATGATGTAAGTTGGACTCGCACCCACTACCTCAGCTACCTGTCCTGATGACATCCCCTAATAGCATCAAGCGGGAGACTCAGGAGTCCTGTTGCTTGCAGGTGCACCACCACACACGATCATGTAATGGGGACCGGTTAGACCACACGGGCCAATGTGAGATTGGGTGGGTCAGACAAGGGGGTCCAGCCGTTACATATATATATATATATATATAATTTTATTGAAATGTAGTGTTAATTTTATTTTCTACAAAGCTGCCTATTAGCATTGACAAAATGTTCACCTTCACCAAGGGTGACTGCACCGTTCACCCCTTCGCCGGCATGGCGGAGTGGAGTGCATAACCGGCCCTTTCAGCAGTGAAGCAGTTAAAATATACACCCTGCTTTGTGACTGCCTGTGGAAGAGCACAGATCTCTCTGTGACTCAAGCTCAAAGTTTCGAGCTCGCTGTAAGCGCACAGGTTTGTTTTTGACATTTTAAAAAAAACAGCTTTCCTCCTCCTCCTCCTCCGTTCTGCTCCTCCTCCTTTGTGTGTGTGTGTGTGTGTGTATATATATATATATATATATATATGTGCATGTGTGTGTGCATTGTGTGTGTTTGTGTGTA
>NC_134489.1:60894208-60971708 GCF_040206685.1 Ascaphus truei | reverse complement strand
ATTAAACATTCACTGGCACTTTGGGACTGACTTAAAATTTTAAGTACAGATTTATTAACAAAAATTCTAGTATGATCCCGCTGTTCTATAATCCCCAGTTTGCCAAAAGGAATGGAGGGGGGTGGATTTGCAGCTTGGATGAGGGGAGGGATAACTCGGATCAGGCACATGATATCTGATAAAGAGATTAAGGGTTTTCTGAGCTTCAGGAGAGGGCTGAACTACGTACGGCCTGGAGAGGTGTTTAGATATCTCCAGTTAAAACATTTTACTATGAAATGCTCTATAATTCAAGATATGTGGACAAAGGCTTAATCTCAATTATCTATTCTGTTGGATATAGATTTTAGTAAACTGAGATACAGCTTTCCAAATATGTTACTGTACATGTGATGCATGTATAGTATGTATCAGTCTGCTGATGGCAAAACATGATATATATATATATTATTGTTTTCTTTGATAAATCTTATGCATTTTTCTTTGCTCCAGTTGCACAGCTGGGAGACCTTGATACGACACGCTATTTATTTTTACTCATGGTGCTTATACTCTTCCGTTTCTCATAGTGTTCTGCAATATGTATGTTGGCACTTTATAAACAAACCATGGTAACAATGCAAAGTGTAGGTTGCTTTTAACATGTGATTTTTCTTCCCTCTAGGAGCAGTGAGTTTATCATATCTACATCACTCTCATTGGCATGGGCGACTTCCATTTTCTCCTGTACTCCATTTGCAATGAGCTGAGACCAGAGGATGTGTGTTCTATGCAATTCTTGTGCCGGGACCTCATCCCACACAGGCACCAGGATATTCATGATGCTAAACACCTCTTCCTCGCGCTGCAGAAGCATGGCTTGCTGGATAAGGACAATATGTTTATCATCATGGAGCTGCTGTTCTACATTCAAAGGAATGATCTCCTCTGGAACAAGCTCCAGATCAAGAGGGAGGTGGTTCAGTCTCAGATGGGAATTCCAGGCAAGGCCAAAATCTCTCGTTACAGGTGGGCAGCACTGACATACACTCCAAGTGTACCTATTTGGCAGGTACACTACATGTACTGTATATAGTTTATGGCTCCTGTAAAACCAGCTGTAGAGAGAGTGTGTGTGTGTGTGTGTGTGTGTGTGTGTGTGTGTGTGTGTGTGTGTGTGTGTGTTGCATAGGTTGCATAGGTTAGGAGACTTCCATAGGAATTGCTTAGAAGTGCTTCTCTCCAGTAGAGGAACTACAGTGGTACCTATTCGTATGTGAAAATGTTGGAGGGTCTGCACTGAGTGTCCCTTTAAAGCAATTTAAAGATGGACGTTCCCTGTGCATGTTTATTTTTTATTTATTTCTTCACAGTACTGTACAATATGGGGTGTGTATTAACCTCTCCGGCCTCACTGGTAAAGTAAACGGTGTATTTTTTTCCTAACACTACAGTATAACCCAAAACGTAAATTAATGAGACTGCTAAATCCCTCTCACTTAGTGACATTATTAGACCTCAAATAACCTTATCTGAGAAGATGAGAGCAGCAATCCATACTTGATCACTAATTTTATTTGTTATTTTTTAAACGTACCTGAACCGTGAGTTCCGTGGGGCTGATCTGGATCTGGCCTGGTGGGCACAAAATGGCTGCAGATTACTTTGTCATTTTTTGGAGTGTCGAAAACGACACAAAGAATCTACAAGGTGAAAAAATGACACATCTTTTAGATCTTGTTCTAATTTGGGCATACTACAATTCCTTCCTAACTCCGCCTTTTACTACGTCAACTGTTCTGTAGTACAGCTCATTACCTTCCTGTCTGTACAGCGTCAGGTTCATCCTCTTCTCGAAAAGCAGATGGAACGGCTGCTTTTAATACCCTGCACATTATTGCATTCACACCACACGCTGGACATTGGTCTAATAATTAAAGATGGGGAACATCAGGTGTGTGAAATCAGAATTTACCAGAACCTCACATTCCAAAACCAAATACAAATACCAGAAACGTAATATTTTTAGAACCAAAACCTCCCCCAAATATTTAGAAACAAAACCAGAACCCCAGGCCATGTGCCCATCCGTTTATCAGTTACAGTATATATTTTCCCTTTCCCAATTGTTTTTATGATTTTATATCTATTTCATTGTTTTTCATGCTTAATTATGCTATTTCCTGCCTCTTTTGAGGTTTCTCTATAATTTTGTGAAAATACAAAATTAACCAATTAGTTTTTGTTAAACCAGAAAGGAAAAAAAAAAAACACAAAAAAATTGTTTTGGAACCAAAACCCAAATACAGTGCCCACCATTATTATTAATATTAGCCTGTGATACTTGTATTGTGCAACACAGTACAGCGAGTCGGGTGTATTCATTCCTTCAAGGCTGGCTACATACTTTGATCATTACTAGTTCTTTGACCGGAAGAGGAAGGTTGATAGAGGGAAAAGAGACACTTCATCTTATACTATATTAGTGAAAGCACTGTATGTTTGCCTGCCTGGATGTCCGGTGTCCCTAGGGGAAATCTCATTGGTCCCTTGGCCCGCCCGCCCGCCCCCGCACACCTCTCATTGGCCTGAGGCGGAGTGACGGGCCAAAGGACACACAGGGACACACACACATAGGGACACACACACAGGGACACACACACACAGGGACACAAACACACACAGGGACACACACACACACAGGGACACACACACAGGGGGACACACACACACACACAGGGACACACACACAGGGGGGGACACACACACACAGGGACACACACACACAGTGACAGACACACACACACAGTGACACACACACACACACACACACACACTGTTACATACATTAGCGGGGCTCACAGTGTTAGCAGCACCCGCGCGCACCTCCTCCTCTCCCCGTGTCTCCCGCGCTTTCACCCCGACCCCCCCCCCCCCCGGCGCCGCTACAGTCAGCGGGACACACACACTATTATTACCCCTTCAGCGCCGCCCCCCCCCCCACCCAGTGTCAGCGGCCGTGCGAGACCCCCCTCTATATCTCCCACCTCTCCCCCCCCCCACACATATACATGCCCCCCCCCTCCCCGGCGCTACAACTCACTCCCTCCCCGGCGGGGGAACAGCCAGTGGCCAGGCAGGCTGCCTCGCGGCGCCGAGTACCCAAGATGGCGGCGCCCGGGACACAGCGGGGGAGCGGCCACAACACGCTGCCTCCCGCCTCAGATCCACGTGGGACCTGCCGGATGGGTGAGTGAGCGGCCTTCACCTCCATTTCCACCACCCCTTCACCTCCCCTCCACTCCAGTGTCAGTGTCTCCCCGATACCCCCCCCCCCCCCCCGGCGCCGCTACAGACAGCGGGGGAGCGAGCGAGCGCCGGGACACAGCGGGGGAGCGGCCACAACACGCTGCCTCCCGCCTCAGATCCAAGTGGGACCTGCCGGACGGGTGAGTGAGCGGCCTTCACCTCCCCTCACCGTCGATCACCTCCCCTCACCCCCTTTCACCTCCCCTCACTCCACTTCTCCCTTCCACCCCCCTTCACCTCCCCATTTATCTCCCCCCCTCCACACCTCCCTTCCACCCTCCCTTGCCCCCCCCTCCGCTCCCCTTTCCACCCCCCCTCCGCTCCTCTTCCCCCCCTCCACCTCTTTTTCCCCTTTCCCCTCCCACCCCCTCCCACACTTCCACCCTCTCCTCTAACCCTTCCCCCCCCTCCTCTAACCCTTCCCCCCCCTCCTCTAACCCTTCCCCCCCCTCCTCTATCCCTTCCCCCCCCCTCCTCTAACCCTTCCCCCCTCCTCTAACCCTTCCCCCCTCCTCCACCCCTTGCCCCCCTCCTCCACCCCTTGCCCCCCTCCTCCACCCCTTGCCCCCCTCCACCACCCCCTCCTCCCCTTCCCGCCGCCCTTCGCCTTCATGCCCGCCTTACCGCCTCCCAACCACCGCCTCTGCCTTTCACCCGCCCTTACTCCGGCCGCCTCTGCCTTTCACCCACCGCCTCACAGCCGCTGCACGCACTCAACAGACACCCGCCACACTCGACACATACCTGCCGCCACACACACCTGCTGCCTCCCGCCCCTACGCACCGACATCACTGACCCACCGCCTCACACCCTAGCAGGACCCCCACTCACAGACAGCACTCACAACCCACGCGCCAGCCGCCGCCTCACACCCTTGCAGGACCCCCACTCACAGACAGCACTCACAACCCACGCACCACCCGCCGCCTCACACCCTAGCAGGACCCCCACTCACAGACAGCACTCACAATCCACGCACCACCCGCCGCCTCACACCCTAGCAGGACACCCACTCGCAGACAGCACTCACAACCCACGCGCCACCCGCCGCCTCACACCCTAGCAGGACACACGACTCAGATTTTTACATCACTTATGGCACCAAAATATACATTGTACTGTGGTGTGGTTACAATAAACCATTTTTATACAACATCGTATTACATTTTCTTCCATCTTTCTTTTCAATATTATTATCCAACCTTTACAACAAACAGTCACCTATTGTTCCACGATTTATAAATAATACTACCTATTACGCATTTACATCCCGGGCAACGCCGGGTCTCTCAGCTAGTTGAAAATAAATCAGAGAAATAAGGCAAATGTTTGTTTTAGGGTTACCATACGTCCGGATTTTCCCCGACATGTCCGGATTTGTAATTGAAAGTAGCCATCCAGGAGGAATTTTTAAATAAATGAAAACGTCCAGGATTTCTGGCGGCGCATGTTCAAGTGGCGACAGCGCATGCGCAGTTGTCGCTCATGCATGTGTGGTCAGCATTGGTCCATGCTTGTGCATTTGGTGTGGCTGCTCGCCCATGCGGGAACAAAAGCCGAGATGAGAGAGCAATGACTTAGTGCTCACGCATGCGCAGTTGGCACTCATTGCTTGCGCATTTGCATTCAGCTTTCCTTTGTGCATGCGTGGTGAATGCAGACTGCGCATGTACGGATTATAGAACACTGCGCATGCGCAATGGGTGTTCCGGCTTGGTGCTGGATTATAGTAGCACTACTTTTACTGCTAGAGAGGCATGCAACACATTGCAAAGAGTTATTCCAGGTTACAATAAGTTAAAGTATCAATCCCGCCTGGGATCTTGTTTTATTTTACCTTATCTGGTGGAGCTTATAGGTGGTCCCCCGGCGTCCTGGGACCTCCAGATCCAGAGATTTTTTTGAGACAGGTTTGAGACACACGCGGGCTCACTACAAACATGGGCCCAGATTCACTAATGGGTGTTACGCGTTAGCACGTCTTAGCTATGCATTCATTTGAATGGCAGTTAAAGTGTGATAAAAAATGGCACCCTTGTTAGTGCAATTGTGTCAAACTCAGTCCTCTAAGGCCACCAACAAGCCAGATTTTAAGAATATCCCTACACGGGTGGTTGTAGGCAAAATGACTGAGCCAATGTGCTGAAGCAGGGATATCTGAAAACCTGACCTGTTGATGGCCCTTGATGACTGGGTTTGATACCCCTGCATTAGTGAATATGGGCCATGGCCAGCAAGGTCACCAATAGAAAGCCGCAACATCATTGCGCAGGAGCGCCTCCCGACCCCTGTGGCCATTTTGTTTCCTCAGTTTGCCTGGTGGACCAACTCGGGCTCTCCGCTCCGGAATCAGGGGGTCCCTGGACAATGGGGGACCAGTAATAATCTCCAATGCCCTCCCCCCCACCCTATTTAGATAAGATAAAAAATTATTTATAACCAGGGTGGCTTCTATAAGACACTTACAATGTTAATTATTTAAATTGTAATTAGGACTAGCCTGGAAAAAGTGTGTGTGTGTGTCTGTTTTATATAACATTTTATGGCTACTTGTTAATAAATGTTTAAATAGAGACGGTGTGTTCATAGTAAATAATGCTTCTCTTTCTCTTCTGCACAGGAATTTACTTTTGGAGCTGAAGGAAAATGTAACAAACGAAGAACTGAAAGCAATTAAAAAAAATTTGCACAATAAGATTTCGAAGTCCAAATTGGACAAAGTCACGGTAAGAAATGCTTTCAATAATCTGTAATAAATACAGAGCAGCTGAAATGATTGTAAAACGGGTCTTAACCTTTGTGGGGCCTGTAGGGTCTGAAACCCATTTGCTCTGCTGTATTGGCCTCACAAAAACAAAAAGGACAGTTCTCTATAGTAGTGGTTCTAAAACCCTCTTCTCAAGACCCTGGGTCACCCAACATCCGAGGTACTAAGCAAACTGGATGCGTTCACCTAGGGTTTTCCATGTGGTGCGCCCAGCCGGCCGATGCCAGAAGCTCGACCTGCCCTGAAGGTTACGTAAGAATCAGCACCCCCCTCCCCCCCCCCCCAAGGATTGTGGGTAGGGACATGAAAATGAGCACAGTTGACATGTCACTTTTAGCTTTCTATTCTGCAACAAGGATGTTTATTGTCCCAAAATAAGATATAAAATCAGTTTAAGAAAAAAAACGGTAACAGCTCTAGGGAACCTAGAGAGGAAGCTAAAGGTACAAGGCTCAATCAATTCAGTGATCTGCAATACATTGTGTGTAATTATGTTTGTGTTAAAAACTGCATGGGCTTTCAGTGAACCAAATTTAGAGCTGACCAGCAACAGGTCAGGTTTTCAGGATATCCAGCTTAAGTACGGGTGGTTCAATCAGTGACAGTAAGTCTTGCTACATCTGTATCTATTTATATGGTTTTAACAACAAAAAAGCTCAGAAAGGTGGCTGTCTTTTCTTGCCGTTGCAGAGTATGTTGGATATTTTCATTGAAATGGAAAACACAGGGATACTGGATGAAAACTCACTTGAAAATCTGAAGGACATATTTCGCGAAACAGATGAGAATCTCCTAAAGAAGATTAATGATTATGAGAACAGCAGGATAGGTACGGGAAATCAAAACACACAATTGTGTTTTTTATTGTTTTTAAAGAGTTTGCTACAGTACGTTTTCCAATTGTAGAACTTTGAGCGGCCGCACGCAAGGAAAGGAGGTTCTATCAGTCTCCCACCTGCAAAACTAGTGGAAAAAAACACATTACATTTATCTAGGGAAAAGATCAAATACAATGTGATTTTTTTTGCTTTGATTAAAATAATGTATTTTCTCTACTTTTGTAAGTGGGAGATTTTTATATATAGTTCCCACAGACTGCATGTCATCTAGATTTTGCATATCAACTGCTGTACTCGAACTAGTAGTAATGACACACCTCCCCAGGCCCCCAAAGAGACACATATACCTCCCCTATCCCCAAGAATCACCCCCTCCCCCCCCAAGAAACACGCAGCACACACTTTACCTTGAATGCCTCCAGGAGGTTTAGTGCGGCAATTTCAAACCCGGTTCAAATTAGACATTTTACTAAGCCTTTTTGATACAGAGACAAGTGCTCTAAAACCGGTACAGTCCTTGTCAACCTGGTAAGTATGGTCACCTTAGTAATGAGAAAGAGGAGGGTTCTGGAGTAGATAAATAGATGTTTTCTTTCTCTACGTACATTTTAAAGGTGCAACCTCCTCTTTCATAAACAAAAAAAAAATTTGTTTTGAAAAGGCATCCCTCCCAAATGAATAAAGCTATTCTGAAAATTCCTGCACCCTGGGATAGAACAATATGGCAGAAAGAATCAGACCAAAGCTTTGATTTCTATCTGATGATGTGACTGCCTGTCCTCACTTGAGAGGAGGAGCCAATAAATAGTGAGGATGAGACAAGCGGGATTCTGGGAGAGGATCTTTCTAAAGAAGCCTATTACACTGATAAGGTTTTATACATATATATACATACTAGCTGATATAGCCGGCGTGGAAGGGCAGGGGGCATGGAGTGGAAGGGCAGGGAGGGGAGGGGCGTGGAAGGGCGGGGGGCCGAGGCGTGGAAGGGCAGGGAGGGAAAAGGGCAGGGGGGCAAAGGGCAGGAAGGGGTGGAGGGGGGCAAAGGGCAGGAAGGGGCGGGGGGGGCAAAGGGCAGGGAGGGGCGGGGGGGACAAAGGGCAGGGAGGGGCGGGGGGGGTAAAGGGCAGGGAGGGGCGGGGGGGTAAAGGGCAGGGAGGGGCGGGGGGGGTAAAGGGCAGGGAGGGGCGGGGGGGTAAAGGGCAGGGAGGGGCGGGGGGGCAAAGGGCAGGGAGGGGCGGGGAGGCCAAAGGGCAGGGAGGGGCGGGGGGGCAAAGGGCAGGGAGGGGCGGGGGGGGCAAAGGGCAGGGAGGGGCGGGGGGCCAAAGGACAGGGAGGGCCGGGGGGCCAAAGGGCAGGGAGGGGCGGGGGGGCCAAAGGGCAGGGAGGGGCGGGGGGGCCAAAGGGCAGGGAGGGGTGGGGGGGCCAGAGGGCAGGGAGGGGCAGGGGGTAGGGAGGCCAAAGGGCAGGGAGGGGCAGGGGGGCCAAAGGGCAGGGAGGGGCAGGGGGGCCAGAGGGCAGGGAGGGGTGGGGGGGCAGGGAGGCCAAAGGGCAGGGAGGGGCAGGGGGGCCAAAGGGCAGGGAGGGGCAAAAGGGCAGGGGGGCCAAAGGGCAGGAAGGGGCAGGGGGGCCAAAGGGCAGGGGGGCCAAAGGGCAGGGAGGGGCGGGGGGCCAAAGGGCAGGGAGGGGCAGGGGGGCCAAAAAGGCGGGGGGGCTAGGGGCAGGGGGGCAAGAGGGCAGAGAGGGAGGGGGGCAAAGGGCAGGGGGGCAAAGGGCAGGGGGGGCAGGGGGGAAAGGGCAGGGGGGCAAGAGGGCAGGGAGGGGGGCAAGAGGGCAGGGAGGGAGGGGGCAAGAGGCCAAAGGGCAGGGGCGCAAAGGGCAGGGTGGCAAAGGGCAGAGGGGCAAAGGGGAAAATGGCAGGGGGAGGGAGGGCAGGGGGGAAAAGGGCATTGGGAGGGAGGTCAAAAAAATGATAATGGAAAAGCAGAGCACTGCCAAAAGAAAATAAAGAGGGCCTGATGCAAAAATGAGTTTATTAATTAGGCATAATAGCCAAAAAAGGACAAACACACTAAATATAAAAACTCTGACGCGGCGGGAAACGCGTCAGAGTTTTTATATTTAGTGTGTTTGTCCTTTTTTGGCTATTATGCCTAATTAATAAACTCATTTTTGCATCAGGCCCTCTTTATTTTCTTTTGGCAGTGCTCTGCTTTTCCATTATCATTTTTTTGACCTCTCCCTAGCATTGTAGCACGCACCGGCACTTTACACACGGAGCAGCTGTTCCATCCGGGAGGATTTCCTTCACGAGCTGCGCAGTGTCCTGGACATAGCCAGTGTGCAGCCGATAACCCCTTTCCTCACCTGCTCCGGGACATCACAGCATCGACGGACCCAGCTTGGAGGTTTGAGTGTGTCGTCCTCCCCACCATCAGCCGCCACTTACCCCCCTGCAGCGACGGACCGGTTCACCAAGGGATCTCCAGCAGGCACCCGGTTAGACGGTCAGAGACTCTGCCTGCAGGGCTGCTTTACACCTGTCAGTCTCTTCACCGGGTTTGCCGCAAGTTCAGCTGAGGAGTTGTACACCAGCTATCTTCTCCTCCTCGGGGGGGTGTGTTGCATCGGCGTGGGGATATCGCTTCCAACGGCTCCAAACAGGTGAGGTGGGGGTATTCAGGCCCGCACATAACATCGGCATTCCAATTGGGACACTTATACCGTTCATTTATTCAATATTTGGTTTTTACTTAGTGCATATTTCTTTATTGACTGCCTGGTATATTTGTAGCACCACCAGGGGATCATCCCCATTTCTTTTACATTGGGAGGGAGGGCAGGGGGGGCAAAGGGCAGGGGGAGGGTGGTCAGGGGGGGCAAAGGGCAGGGGGAGGGAGGGCAGGGGGGGCAAAGGGCAGGGGGAGGGTGGTCAGGGGGGGCAAAGGGCAGGGGGAGGGAGGGCAGGGGGGGCAAAGGGCAGGGGGAGGGGGGGCAAAGGGCAGGGGGAGGGGGGGCAGGGGGAGTCAGGGACGCAGTAAATAACCCATTCCCCTGCGTTTACTCACCTTGCACACCGCCACGCGAGTCCCGGCCACCCTCCTCCTCGGGCTCCTCCGCGGAGAGGTTGAGACGCTACGGTGAGGAGGTGCTGTGCCTCTCGCGGGGAGAGGCGGAGACAGCCGGGGGGGGGGGAGAGCCGCATGCTCTGTGTGAGTGTGGGTTTGAGGGAGAGCGCCGGGTGAGGGAGAGCCGCGTGCTCTGTGGGGGGGGGGGGTGAGGGAGAGCGCCGGGTGAGGGAGAGCCGCATGCTCTGTGGGGGGGGGTGAGGGAGAGCGCCGGGTGAGGGAGAGCCGCGTGCTCTGTTGGGGGGGGGGGGGGTGAGGGAGAGCGCCGGGTGAGGGAGAGCCGCGTGCTCTGTGGGGGGGGGAGGGGTGAGGGAGAGCGCCGGGTGAGGGAGAGCCGCGTGCTCTGTGGGGGGGGGGGGTGATGGAGAGCGCCGGGTGAGGGAGAGCCGCGTGCTCTGTGGGGGGGGGGTGAGGGAGAGCGCCGGGTGAGGGAGAGCCGCGTGCTCTGTGGGGGGGGGGGGGTGAGGGAGAGCGCCGGGTGAGGGAGAGCCGCGTGCTCTGTGGGGGGGGGGTGAGGGAGTGGCCTATGGGTGGTGAGAGTCCCCCGCTGAGTGTAGCGGCGCCTGGGGGGGGGGGGGGGGAGGAGGAAAAAGCGCAGGAAAGCGGGAGACCCGGGGAGAGGAGGAGGTGTGTGTGTGTGTGTCCCCGCCTCAGGCCAATGAGAGGTGTGAGGGGGCGGGCGGGCCAAGGGAGCAATCTCATTGGCCTGGCCCAAGGTCCAATGAGATTGCCGCTAGGGACACAGGGAGACACATACAGACACGGACACATAGAACGCTTTCAGAAATATATAGTAGATTAGCCTGTTATGTGAGACAGACCCTTTAAAATATACATTTATTACAATGTTTAGATGGTACAGTATTCTCCTAAGTCTAAATATATATTTTTTTCTCTAACCGCAAAAATAATTTCCAGGTTCTGGGAGCCCCTGTGAGTTGCAAGAAAATCCCAATCCAACTGAAGCGCAATTAGAGGTAACATGTTTGTTTTTTCTTAAACAAACAAGCACAACTTGTATAAGAAAACATTTATTGAAACACAGATATAAAATAGTATCTTTCACTTACATGTGATTTAACACCGACGGGTGTAGAGCGGGCACAGATGCTGGCAGATCACGGCGTTCTCACTGATAGTCCACGCTGATGTTTGTGCAGCTGCTCCTCCGGTCCCAGCGTCCTGCACTGAGTCCCGGAATAATGTAGGGAGAAAAGTGACCCAAGTATAGCACTCAGGCTCACCCTCTGGTGGTGAATGTAGTAATTAAAATAATCCTTTATTATGTAACAATAGATAAAATAATGGGTGTTAAAAGATTGAACTGAAGGTTGGTTGAATCTTGAGACTGATAGCCGTTTGGCTCAGGATCCTATAAATCAAAGTGTATCAATAGACCATTGCTAGATAACACTAAATGACAGTCCTTGTAGAGGATCTGTCAACCAATAAGACGTCCAGGGAATTGTCTTAGCTTGTATGCAAGATAAGATAAATAGTAAATCAATCCGCAGTCGTACTGATAAACTACAACAGTGTAGATCAGGTGATTGCATTTACAGTTACTGGTATGGTTAGTGTGGTATCTAGTTTATAGTATAATTAGTATACCACAATTTAACCAATAGAGGTATTTGGTAGATCTGGGCTAATCTGAATCCTCCATTTGAAAAGGTAGAGGTATAGGATTTTTACACCAATGAATAAATGATATGACCTCATATAACCTTGCATAGATGAAGTAAATGCAATGGTGTGTCCAGGTAGTTCTCCTAATGCTGAGATATCGTATATAGGTTTGTAAGGAATCCGCTCCGCGGTTTACTGGTTGCCTTACCTTGCAGACTTGTGAAGTCCTGGAGCACCTCTCCTGATGTTTGCTGCAGCCTGGATTCACTCACCAAAGCAATACACACTCCCTCTGGTATCTATTGCAGCTGTGCAGCCTATCACTGCAACATAGACTTGCATTCACTCATTTGGAGCAGTACCTTCACACCCCCCGCCGGGGATTGGCCCGCTGGCCTTTAAGTATTGCTTTCCCATAATGCTCCTTGCCGAGCATAGTCCTTACTGGATGTCACTAACTGTTCTGCCACAAGCCCCCGCTTGTTCCTGTCTCTCATGCTGAAGCGGAGTATTCTCCTTGTTGCCGGCAGCTCCAGGTTTCCTAAGGCCGGCTGCTATATTCATGCAGCGGTCTGCTCCAGTCTCCTGTGTTGTAGCTGAGTACTCTTCTTGTTGACTTCAGCTCCTTGTTTCCTGTGACCGGCTGCTATATTCACGCAGCGGTCTGCACCTGTTCTCCTGTGCTGAAGCAGAGGTTTCGTCCCTGCGTCCTTCAGCCTCCTGGATTCCTGCACTGAAGCGGAGGTTTCGTCCCTGCGTCCTTCAGCTTCTTGGATTCCTGCACTGCAGCGGTGGTTTCCCTGTCTTTCTATAGCTTCCTGGTTCCTGGGGCCTACTCTTTCCCTAATCTAGAGAGGCCGTGTCCTGGTTCCTGCGCTGTTACAGAGTATTCCCCAGGCCGCTCAGGACTCTTGCGCTGTAGCACTGGTTCACCCGTGCAGCTAAGCGGTGTGCTACGCTGGTCTGCTTCCCATCTCCTGTGACCAGCACCATGGGCCATGGCCGTCGCTCGCGCAGAGCCCAACCCCGCGCTCCTAAGCTGAAGCGGGGCTCTCCTGACTACATGTTGCCAAACTCTTGCTTGAACAATGTTTATCCTGATATCTCCAGCCCTGACCCTGGCTTGTACAACGACGACGCTGTCTTCTCCTATCCTGATCCTGCGATGTACGACAACGAACTGCGCAATCCGGATCAGCCTGCGCGGTCTCAGGTCGGTGCTTTTACAACCCCACCTCAGCCTCGCGGTCCGACCCTGGTTTGTGGCGAGCAGAACCCTGACAGTATGCTCGGCCGCACAAACTCGGACCCCGCTGAGGTGCGGGTTGGTAAGTTTTTTCCTAAAAACCTGTCCCGGTCTGTAGACCAGTCCCAGTTTGAGAATGATTATTTGTGCGATATAATACCCCTGATGGAAGATCCGTTTATGTCGGAGGGCTTAACTCCCTTGCAAAAGAAATGCCGTAATGATCTGGTTTGTAAGGCTTACTGCCTCAGAGACTTAAAACAGTATCTGGCCAGTGAAAACAGTGTTTTCTCCCCTGATTCCCCTTTAACTGGGGATAAGGTGACTCCTGTGGAACTGGTCAATGCCTGTAGTACACTCAATGCCCTGGCTTTATCATTGGACATTCCTTTAGTACTCCCGGACCCTTCCGTCATGGTGGCTCTCGCTCACGAGACGCTGCATGTACTTTCCGTGGTATTGGATGATTGCTTGTTAAAACAGGATCGCCCCCTGGCTGCTAACGCCGTCCTCTGGCGGTTTTCCTCTGCTGCCAGTCCTGTCGCTAAACCGGGGGACGTATCTCCGTCTCCGGGAGATGACCAAACTAACCCATTAGCAATATCTCCTAACGTAGTAACTGCCACAGTCCCAAGCTCTGATTGTGTGCCCGGGTTCCCTGACACTAATGATATGTCTACGTTAACCCCTGCCGATCAGTCCTGTGAGGTTCCCCTGGAGAGTACATATGTTTCACTAACTAACACTAAGGTTCTAGTATCAGAGAATAAGTCCCTTAGTTCCCCTATTTCTAGCTCTGAATCCCTCTCTTTAGGTCTTGAGGGTTTTCCAGCTTTAACCTCTGCTAGGCAGTCCTGTGCGCTTTCCCCGTCAGAGAAAGAATCCCTAGGTTCTGTCCCCAGGGTCATTTCTGTATTAACCCCTGAGGGGCAGCTCTCTGAGTCTCATTTGACAATTCCCTGTTCTCTGCCAGCCACGGTCACGCCCCTAGCTCCAGAGGAGAGATTCCTTGTCTCTCCTAGTACAGAGAAAAGATTTCCTGTATTTTACTCTCAGGCACTGTCTGCATTAACCCCTGTAAATTCTTGCTGCCTCCAAGTTAATGCCTTCATTTTAGCCTCAGAGAATGAGTCCACAAGTCAGACAGCAGAGGTTGCATTGAGGGATTCCCATAACCGTACGGAGTCCTTAGATATTCTTTGCTATAAATCCCCTGCTTCAGCTCAAGTTTCCGCAGTTTTGTCTCCGGAGACTTCGGCTAAAGTTCTGGTTCCTGATAAATGTAGTCAGGAGTCAGGTTTTTCCCTAAGCTTGGTCGCAGAATTCCTTCTCCCGGGTGTTTCGCTGAACCAGCCTGTCGCCCACATAGCGGTGATCCCTGCTTCAGCGCATAGTTCCCACATTATGGAGTCTGCAGTAATTTCTGGTTTCCCAGACATTCCTTACCAAATACCTACTTCAGAGACCAGTACAGTTATGATTAAACCCTGTGTACTGTCTGAGTTCGCCTCCTCTTTAAGCTTAGGGTTAAAAGCATACAGTAGTCTGTATGTCCCTCCTGGGGTTCATATTATGTTCCCAGGAATGTTTGCTGACGCACGGTTTTCGCCCAAAAGTGACGCTTTTTCATATAGACTAGTAAGAGACCCCCACACTGTTTCTCCTTTCTCTGAATTGTGTCTTACGGGTTTTGAAACTCTGAGAGGTAGTGTTTCTCCTTCAGATTCTGAATCTCTTCCTACGATGGTTATTCTGGCTGAGGGTTCCCCTGATTTCTCTCTCCAGGTTAATCCTCCAGAGATCAGCATATCTGGGGTCACTCCCTTTGTATTGTCTGAGACCATCATGCCTATTTTACAAGTCCTGGGGTTTAAATCTGGGCTATTTAGCTGTCCTGCATTTGCTGAAACTCTGTCCCTCAGTACTGTGTCTAAATTTGCCCCAGCAACTATTGGGTTACTCTGGGAAGAAATTAAAGCTCCTGTCCTAAAGGGTATTTTTTCTCACATGTCCAGCAAATCTAGAACCTCAGTAATTGTTTCTAAGTCACTTATCAATACATCTGATTTTTTCTCTAATCAAACCCAGACACCCTCACTATCGGTTAGGAGTCCTGTGATCAGAGATTTTGCACTAGAAAACACACCAATTCATGTTTTTGTCAGGTTAGGTACCATTGCAGTTTCGGAAAAGACTCCTTGTACTCCTAAGGTGCCTGTCATTAAGAGTTTTCATAGTTCATACTTGCTGCTTGTTGATTCTCAGATCCCTGTCACTGAGGTACAGACTTCAGCTTCTGATGTTAGCTTCCCTCCCGCCACTACCCTGGCTTTGCCTTTTTCTCAAGATACTGACATTAAAATCCCAAGGTCTATTCCTGATTCACTGACAATACTATCTTCCAATGAAGATTTCCCAGTATTGGAGAGCTCTACTGTTGGTTGCTTCTCTGCTCCTGCCAAACCATGGTTTTGTCCCTCGGAATTTTCGGTTGCCCCTGTTATTTCCTCTCAGTTGGAAATACTCTGTACTTATCCCAAGATTTCGGTTCCTATGCCTGGTTTACTGCTTGCCTTGTCACCTTCCATACCAATACCGGGAGATGCTTCCAACCAACCTATACCCTTACTAACCATTACCTGGGAGCCTTCTAGAGGAAAAATTCCTCGCAAATTCCAACATGCAGTGGTCAGCCAAGACTTTTTCTGTTACAAAGTTCCTCCTGGTGTATTCGATCAACTATCAGGGCCGCTGATCCTAGAGTCCGGTTCATTTATTAAAGACTGGGCTTCCTGTAGGGGTTCTTCTGCCGTTTCTGCTCTGGAACCCTCTGGTTCTTCACAGCCCTGGATTTCCAAGTCATTTTGCGGGGCGAGCCATGTACCAAGGATGTTTCTTCTACCACTCTCATTTCCTAGAACTGTACTCACCAAAGAACTGCTCGTTTACGGATGCCCTTTCCACCTAAAGAACTTTAGGAACAACTCGATGTCTCCGAGACCCATGGATGGTCCTGTCTGGCTGCAGTTTTCACCGTGGGGTGGGGGTACACTAAGGAGTAACCACGAGTCTCTGGACCACGACTCTACCCCCAATCCTAGACGGTTCAGCAACAATTCCCGGTCCCCCAACTCTATGTGTGCTCATGTTCGCCCAGAGGTCTCGCGTGAAGGGGGGGGTACTGTAAGGAATCCGCTCCGCGGTTTACTGGTTGCCTTACCTTGCAGACTTGTGAAGTCCTGGAGCACCTCTCCTGATGTTTGCTGCAGCCTGGATTCACTCACCAAAGCAATACACACTCCCTCTGGTATCTATTGCAGCTGTGCAGCCTATCACTGCAACATAGACTTGCATTCACTCATTTGGAGCAGTACCTTCACACCCCCGCCGGGGATTGGCCCGCTGGCCTTTAAGTATTGCTTTCCCATAATGCTCCTTGCCGAGCATAGTCCTTACTGGATGTCACTAACTGTTCTGCCACAAGCCCCCGCTTGTTCCTGTCTCTCATGCTGAAGCGGAGTATTCTCCTTGTTGTCTGCAGCTCCAGGTTTCCTAAGGCCGGCTGCTATATTCATGCAGCGGTCTGCTCCAGTCTTCTGTGTTGTAGCTGAGTACTCTTCTTGTTGACTTCAGCTCCTTGTTTCCTGTGACCGGCTGCTATATTCACGCAGCGGTCTGCTCCTGTTCTCCTGTGCTGAAGCAGAGGTTTCGTCCCTGCGTCCTTCAGCCTCCTGGATTCCTGCACTGAAGCGGAGGTTTCGTCCCTGCGTCCTTCAGCTTCTTGGATTCCTGCACTGCAGCGGTGGTTTCCCTGTCTTTCTATAGCTTCCTGGTTCCTGGGGCCTACTCTTTCCCTAATCTAGAGAGGCCGTGTCCTGGTTCCTGCGCTGTTACAGAGGATTCCCCAGGCCGCTCAGGACTCTTGCGCTGTAGCACTGGTTCACCCGTGCAGCTAAGCGGTGTGCTACGCTGGTCTGCTTCACATCTCCTGTGACCAGCACCATGGGCCATGGCCGTCGCTCGCGCAGAGCCCAACCCCGCGCTCCTAAGCTGAAGCGGGGCTCTCCTGACTACATGTTGCCAAACTCTTGCTTGAACAATGTTTATCCTGATATCTCCAGCCCTGACCCTGGCTTGTACAACGACGACGCTGTCTTCTCCTATCCTGATCCTGCGATGTACGACAACGAACTGCGCAATCCGGATCAGCCTGCGCGGTCTCAGGTCGGTGCTTTTACAACCCCACCTCAGCCTCGCGGTCCGACCCTGGTTTGTGCCGAGCAGAACCCTGACAAGGTTTTATCGCATCTGTATGATGGCTGATATGACCTCACATGACCCTCCACTGGAGGAGTGTACAACAGTGTTACAAGGCAGATTTATTAAACTTGAATTCTTTGCCTTTATTTGACTGTACATCGGTATATTTACACCATAGGTATAGGTGTGTGCAGGCTCATTGAGGACAGATTGTGAGAGAGTAATACCAGCTGTGTATTCACAGCATAGTTACCAGCCCCCTTAGGATCTAGGGATTGGTATCACAAATAAGGAATGTCCTATAGTAACCTTAGGGGTCAGAGGAGGTACCAGAGTACGGGAAAGGTCACAAGTGTGGCCAAAAAGACTCCTATTTGCACTCACTGTTTCCAGAATAATTGGCTTGGAAAGATTCAATCCTTGGGGTTTCCCCCATAGCCATACAATAAAATATTTAAAACCAAATTTATTAAACACATCTATTACAAAATAAGCAAAAATAGTAAGACAACCACTATGTGGCTAAAACGGAAGGGGGGAAGAGGGGGTGAGCTGCGGGGGGCGGGGAGAAAGGAGTGTAGGTATATTTACCAGAGCGGTGTGAGGCCTGATACGTCTAGTAGGTAAACCAGGATATTGTCTCTAGAAGTTCAAAGTGTAAAGTATGGAGTATATCTCCTATTCATGCGTAGTTAGTACATTACTACTAGGATGTTAGTTGATACTGTGTGTATCTCCTTGGTTCTATTATAGCATATATCGCCGCATAAGTAGTTTACTCTGCATGTACACTTAATACTGTTGATATTTCAGGTATTAGTATACCTATATGTGCCTAAATCGTATAATGCTAAATTACATGTGATCACAAGAATTGAGCCGACTACGCAGCGTTATTTCTGCATATGAATATTTCACAGTCCAATGGCGTCAATATCAGTTATATATACATATGAATAATGCTCAGTTATACCCACGATAAATATCTAGTTTGTACTGATTGCCATTATACACGATTTATTAGTTCAGCTTCAGCTATACAGCTGATGGAGACATACGACCTGGTTATCTCGAGCTTTTCAGGACGACAGTCTCACACCGCTCGTTACCCACGTTCCCGCGCGCTCTGGTTTCATCACAGAATCGACGTCATCACGCACCACGTACCGACGTACGTTTCGCGCCACTGGCGCTTTGTCAGGGTAATGGGAGTGGTTATAGAGATCATGCCCCCTCCTACTTATGCGGAAGATCGAAGGGGGGACATTCCACAAGGACCTATCCACTCACAGTAGGTACAGGTAATCGCATGTATCAGTTTAACCAATGCAGGCTATTCTTACACTATGTGTGTAACGCAATATCTACCTGTATATTGTCATGTTGCAACATGCAACCTTATGGATTAGGAATGAGTATCTTAATGATCTCATAATTACAGGAATGGTTTAGGCGCCGTCTGTAAGCGTCGTAGAGTAAAGTTATTCGTGTAGAAAATGCTTCGAATCCAGATATTAATAAGGTGACAGGCACTATAAAGATGGCTGCATCAAAATCATACATTACTCATATCTAGTATAAATGAGTAATTCCATCATCACGGGTATAATAATCTCATCCTATCTCTATCTCTAATTCCATGTGTCTTTATGTTCAACATATATATATATATTTTGTGGAAACCTAGTAGAGTACACCTAGTATTGTCAGTGTTGTAGGAATGTGAGAACAATTAAATGACCGCCTCTAACCGTCAATACGGTCATGGGGAGTTAAAGACTCCACTATATACCAATGCCCCTGATGCATCCCATCTATCATAGAATCCATATAAGATAACTAGAGGGTAGTAACCTATATAATGATATTGGTGCAGCCATCTGTATATAACATACTTAGTGAGATAGGACTCAAAAGGAGGGGTGTGTGATCCTGCTGTTCTGAAAGGGTGGCGATCTACAAGAATGATGAATAAATATATCCATCATTCATGCCATTGGGCTGTAGCGTCTGCAGCGTGAATATCCATTGGCACTCACGCTGCATCAGACGTTTGTCCCAGTTACCCTTTCGGGGGCCCCAGGGTATATGCTCTATCCCACAGAATGTAAGGAACTGTGGGTCACCATTGTGTTAATTGTGATTGTGACGTGCGACAGGGGTATCTTGGGCATTTCTTATGGAGCCCAGATGTTCCAGAACCCTCACTTTGAGGGCTCTATGAGTTTTGCCCACATATCGCACGCCACATCTACAGGTGATAAGGTATACTACACCCACTGATAGGCAGTTGATAAAGTCCTTTATGCCATGATGTTTATTGGGTGGGTTTGGGATTGTCTTAGTGGCTTTCATGAAGGGACAAGCCCTACACCAGCCACAAGGATATGAACCAACAGGTTTCCTATCCCCCAACAAAGTTCTTTGTTTCTTTTCTTTAAATTGACTATGTACCAATCTGTCTTTCAGGTTTCTGGCCCTTCTGCAAGTCATCATTGTTGACTCCTTTAGCACCTGCCTCAAATCGAAATAGTTTCGTAAGATGTGCTAATGCTTGGTGAAGATGTTCCTTAGCTCATGCCACTGATTATTAAAAGTACCAATATAACGTATGGTTTTCTCATTATGTATTGGTACATATTGTCTGTCGACTAAAAGTTGTGCTCGTGGTGTTTCTTTGGCCCTCCTATAAGCGTTATGTACAGCCTTCTTGGAGTAACCTCGTGTGGTAAATCTCACACTCATATCCCCTGCCTGTTTTGTTAAATTCCTCTATTGTTGAACAGTTTCTGCGCAACCTTAGGAATTGTCCCGTAGGGATGTTTTTTATTGTGTGTTGTGGGTGATGGCTGTCGGCGCGCAAGAGACTATTGGTTGCCGTTTCTTTCCTATAGATGGTAGTTGACAATTTACCATCTAGTTGTTTGGAAATAGTCAGATCAAGAAAGTTAAGAGTGGTGTCACTCACTTCAAAGGTAAGTTTTAGGTTATGATCATTTCAGTTCAGTACGCTGATGAATTGATTCAAAAGGGGTTTGAGGCCTTTCCACAAGAGGATTATATCGTCTATGTAGCGCCCCCACCATTCCACATACATAGTGTATTCTTCCAGGGCCTCGCTGAAGACCACGGTTTCCTCCCACCAGCCTAGATACAAATTGGCATAGGTGGGGGCACAAGTGGTCCCCATAGCGGTGCCCTGGATCTGGTGGTAAAATTTTTGATCAAATATAAAGTAATTCCTTGTGAGGACAAAGTCTAATAGTTGGATAATGAAGTCATTATGTGTATAACAACTGGTGTCCCGCTGAATTAGAAAGTGAATTACAGCCTTTAGACCAACGGCGTGAGGGATACTTGTGTACAGTCCCTCAACGTCTAGTCCTACAAGTAATGTATCTGAACTTACAGTCACCTCCTCCAATCTTAACAGGACATCTTTTGTGTCACGTAAGAAAGATGGCAATGAATCCACAAATAGCCTTAAAACTACATCTAGATACTTGCTTGCATTCGCCGTATTAAGTGTACATGCAGAGTAAACTACTTATGCGGCGATATATGCTATAATAGAACCAAGGAGATACACACAGTATCAACTAACATCCTAGTAGTAATGTACTAACTACGCATGAATAGGAGATATACTCCATACTTTACACTTTGAACTTCTAGAGACAATATCCTGGTTTACCTACTAGACGTATCAGGCCTCACACCGCTCTGGTAAATATACCTACACTCCTTTCTCCCCGCCCCCCGCAGCTCACCGCCTCTTCCCCCCTTCCGTGTTAGCCACATAGTGGTTGTCTTACTATTTTTGCTTATTTTGTAATAGATGTGTTTAATAAATTTGGTTTTAAATATTTTATTGTATGGCTATGGGGGAAACCCCAAGGATTGAATCTTTCCAAGCCAATTATTCTGGAAACAGTGAGTGCAAATAGGAGTCTTTTTGGCCACACTTGTGACCTTTCCCGTACTCTGGTACCTCCTCTGACCCCTAAGGTTACTATAGGACATTCCTTATTTGTGATACCAATTCCTAGATCCTAAGGGGGCTGGTATCTATGCTGTGAATACACAGCTGGTATTACTCTCTCACAATCTGTCCTCAATGAAAAACAAAAGCGCAAACGCACATAGTGAAGTAAATAAAATCAAATGATTATTTGTTTATAGGGTAATAAATCTGCGTACATCAGATTAGTAATAAGACCTCATTTCATGTACATAGACGTGTTACCAGGCATCACAGGGTAAGTACTGCATCGAGGGACATCCACCTCATTGCCTGGAACTTTTCCTCCACTTGCTGAACGGACCGTCTGGGCACTTCAGGATGCAGCTTCTGCTTGGGGCTGTGTTGGTACAGTTTGAGTCTTACTTGTCAGTAAGCTCTCCCGATCACCTCTCCGTCCAGCTGTTTACCAGTGTAAACGCTGGTAGGAATCAGAGAGGTTCCAGCCTCCGGTTAGCTTTGGAGCTGTTAGTCCATGTGTCCCATAGAGTTTCACGACGGCCGCAAAGTGCGGATGGCCGTAAGTGAAGATTTTACGGCACTTAAAGGTAAACACCACACGATCGAAATATGCCACAGAAATACAAGTTTTGGGTATAAAATCACCAATTGGACTTATTAAAAGCAAATAATCTATCCAACGCGTTTTTTAGCAACGCTATTTCATCAGGGATATTGAAAAATACATTAATTAAAACTTATATACCCCTATACACTTGTGACCTTTCCCATACTCTGGTATAACCTATATCCCGTATGCACCCTATTTCCTATACATACACCCAATATTTCTATACAGCTGGAGAGCGGTAGTCATCCTTCTCTGTTTGGGTCAGAGGAGGTACAGTATAATATCTTAGTCCTTGGAGCACCGTTAGGCAAACTTAGTGGGTCAGCTAAAGTACAAGCTGATCATGGAGTGAGCAGATAATGTGATCAAAGTAATGAATAAGTACTTCAAACTACACCCCCTAGAGAGGAAGTACTCCTATATATTCCTAATGGAGATAAGCCCCTAATACATTTCAGTTTGAATAGCAGGAGCCGGAGTGTGTCATTTGGCAAGCTAGTGGGGTAAAGTTGTGACGGGAGCTTTGTGACAGGCTATTAATAATACACAAAAATATATAACTGGGTTGAACTGGTACGAGACTTAGATATGATAAAATATAATTTATTCCTTGATAAAGGTGAACACAACAGATTACAGGCATACCCCGCATTAACGTACGCAATGGGACCGGAGCATGTATGTAAAGCGAAAATGTACTTAAAGTGAAGCACTACTTTTCCCCACTTATCGATGCATGTACTGTACTGCAATCATCCTATACATGCATACCTGATGTAAATAAGGCATTTGTAACAGGCTCTATAGTCTCCCCGCTTGCGCACAGCTTCGGTACAGGTAGGGAGCCGGTATTGCTGTTCAGGACGTGCTGACAGGCGCATGCGTGAACTGCCGTTTGCCTATTGGGCGACATGTACTTACTCGCGAGTGTACTTAAAGTGAGTGTCCTTAAAGCGGGGTATGCCTGTATACAAATAACAGGCAAAATATAGACACTTACTTAAAGATTAGGACAAGAAAGCCATCAGGATACAGGATGGGCCATTTCTTCCATAATTCAGTTGGCATCACAGCAATACATGCAGCCCATGAATGAAGACATGCAGACATGAAGACATTTGAGTAAGGGCTGACTCTGACTTAAATACCATGTCAAACTCATCTCTTAACCCTAGATGCCGAAAAGGCTAGCAAAAGTCTTTGAAGCTGATTTTGGACTTGCGAAGTATCACACTTAAAAACCAAACAGTTCCTGGTTCCTGCCTCCAACATAAACAATTAGGCAATTTAGCCTTTGATCACCAGGCTTTGTAAATTCTAGCAAGATGTTCCATAACAGAGGGAGTTTGCAGTTTTCACAACAGATTCAAAATCCCATATTCACTGTAAATAACTTCATAACTTCAGTTCAGTAATACTTACTTGCACGCGAGACATATTAATACATTCCGTCACACATGACGCTCCCAATGAGACTAAATATTACCATGTAGTACTAAAATTAAGAGAGATATTAATATCTGGCTCTTAGTATCTGTTAGATATCAAGTGTTTAGAATCATTAGTTGGGGCTAAGTCCCACGAATACACCTATGTAACTCTTAGCACATTCAGCCAAGGACATCTCATAATATTCTTATATTTAATAAGGTCACTCATTCTGTAGCTCCACTCCTAAATCAGAGGCGTTTGGGCCAGTCTACCACATGGCAGGATACTATGGTTTGTAAGTGTGAGTTATAACGCTCACCCCCCACTCTAGCTTCCTGCAAACAGGTATTAACATACTGTACACTAAAAACCCCTTCTGCTTTTCACACCCAACTTCAATCAAGCCTTTTGAAGCTCAGATTTTCTGAAAAGACACACCACAGTTGTATTTTCTTAAACTGTAGCTTATTAACCCCTTAAGCCCCAGTGTGTGTGTGTGGTGCAGACACTGGCATAACACAATACGGTTACACAGGGGAATAAGCATTTTGATATTGACGCGAGGTAAAAACACATTACTGGACCTCAGTCCAGTTAACCCCTTGCTTCCCAGGTGAGGGTAGAGGGTGGCCAATTGGGGTGTAACCCCTTTAATCCCGGGCCAAATCCTCCTCATCGTCACAAAAGTATCTCATAGTCTTGCGTAAGTACATGTATCTGAAGAGTAAAAACCCTGTTAGTCAAGTTACAAGGCTTGTATTGGTCCGTCGGAACACATTAAAGCCTATATTTAGCAAGAGCAGGGAACCGCATCAGCTCGCCATGCGAGACAGTCAGGTGCGGTGGTAATCGATCCCTGCGCGTGCACGTCTAGGAATGACCCGACGTGCGCGTTTCGCGAGAGACGCTTTTTAAAGGCAAGTTGCAAGTAGTGATGAGGGAACCCTGCAGGTTAGCAGGTATTTATAGGTCCTCCAGGTAAGCAACATCCGTGTTAACCCTTGCTGTGCCAGATACGTGTATGGAATCCTGTGTCTATATTCACAGCCATGAAATCCGAAAAATATGCACACAATCTGAACAGATTATACTATATCCATAATAGTATTAGGTGTATAATTACCACCCATAAGCACCGCTCACAATATCACTGTGGCAGTAGCAGGGGCTCCCTTACTATTTTCTGAGTCCTGAATGCAATGGTCTTGCGAGACTTTGCCTCCGTCACAATCTTTTGGCTCCAAGCTCCAAACAGCAATTCTACTGTTCACCGGCAACACCTCTTCCTCTCGGCTCTCACTCGAGAGGGTGACACACTCTGTCTGGCTCTGCTCCACTGTAGTGCCTATTGCACAACCCTACGCGTTTCGCACATTAGGCTTCATCAGGTAATGAAACGCATAGGGTTGCGCAATAGGCACTACAGTGGAGCAGATCCAGGCATAGTGTGTCTGTTTGGAGCTTGGAGCCAGAAGATTGGGACGGAGGCAAAGTCTGGCGAGACCATCGCATCTTGCTTCCGGTACTCAATGCAGGACGCCGGAACCGGAGGAGAAACCGCACAGACATCAGCGTGGACTATCCGTGAGAACGCCATGATCTGCCGGCATCTGTGCCCGCTCTACACCCGTTGGTGTATCTATTTATATCTGTGTTTCAATAAATGTTTTCTTAAGCACAGCTTGTATGTTTGTTTTTTTCTTTTCTTGCATATCAAGGTATTCCCTCTCACCAAAGGAACACTGGACTCTGGACCCATTACCCTGGTACCACAGACTGAGCACGCTTTTGATAAGTAAAGTACACTCCAATGATCAGACTAGTTGAGCACGGTTCTTTTGTATATTCCATATGTTTGTTTCTTTGCCGTCCTTTCCCTGGCGAATGTTGACAACACTTAACCACACTTGACAACACACTTGAAAGTAGCAGTCCCTCCAAATAAGGAAGTGTACTGTATATGTTGTGACATATTTGCACATCTGGGCAGTCAATGTTTTTTTTATACCCAAATCTTTTTCAATATATTTTATGGAATAGGTGAAATAACAATACAGTATAACTGGAATCGCATATCATTGTAACTGTAACTTCTTTATACAGTATCAAGAAAAGTGACTAAATTGTTTTTTACAAGCAAGAAAGGAATGGACGTTCTCTTAGGCATGTTATTTAGATACCACCTACAATATAAGTGTTTTAAAGTTAAAAGAAAACAAAGCACTCACCCGTCCTTCCCATATTATCTTTTTTTTTAAAAGATTGAAGATATTATAAAATATGTTTGCATGTCTTTATTCCAATAGTAGAACACATATTGAAATAGTTATTTTCGTCATATTGCTGTGTATAAGATACATGTTCTGGGACCACTAATAACACATTCTGCCGGTGTAACCCTTTGCTGTGTCATAAATATACATCACAAACACTTATAATATCTGAATATGGTAATGTCCACAGTCTGTTGTTCTCCGTTGTGCACAATTTTTTTTTTTACTACCAGTCCTTTAAATATTACAAATATATGCTGTGAGGTTCAAAGTATGAATGTCTGCGTGACATTTTTTTGTTTTGTTTGCCCCCCTACAAAGTGCCACGGTATGTTATGTGCTACCAGCGCTTTGCAATATATGCCATCATTGAGTTTATTTCCACATTGAAATTTTACATTTTCTTTTTAAAGTTAATTTTTAATTAGTGATCTGAGAATTGGGTTGGGTTCCCCTGCCTGACCATTTTGTCTGTCAGACAGACCCTCCTCTCTTCCCCTGCCCTTATCTTTATTGGCTCTGTGAGAAGGACAGGGTGAAATAAATGTAAAGAAAACACTTGCAGTTTGTAACTGGATTTCCAGGGAAAACAATAAAAGCCAAATCTTTGCCTTTCGCATGGCTAGATTGGTTTAAGGAAGACAATTAGATTTAAATTGTTTATAAAAGAATGTTTTGTAGTCGGCTACTGTAGATAGGGATTATCATTTGAAATGCTATTTAGGCCTCTAACTTGCTGTGATTGTTATATTAATAGCATGTTCTTGTATAGCGCTATAATTGTAGAGGATTTGGGAAGCCGGTATAGGGATTTGCATAGTGGCGCAGCAGATTAATAGCAATGTGTGAGGTAGATGAGTCTGGCAGCAGCATTTCCGACAGATTGCCGTGGGGACAGGTGAGGGGAATGCCAATAAGGAGGAGGGTGCAGTAGCCGAGGCGGGACATGATGAATTAAAATTGTCGTTGCATCTTAAGTACAAAAACGACATATTCTAGCGATATTTCGAAGGTGGAGGCGGGAGAACTTGGGGGGCTTATTCCAGCTAGTTTAAAGCGGCCATTTGGGTATCTGTCGAAAATTCCTGTTGATGCCAATGAGGCTTTTCTTCTGAAAATGGCATGAACGGCCGCTTCAGACTTTGTTGATCTTCTTTTATGAGCGACTTAATGCGAAAAATGATGGAGGGGGTTGAGTCAATGATGGCCACTAGGTAGCGGATTTGGGGTGTTGAGAAGATTGTTGAGTTTGTAACAGTAAGGGATCATTTTGGTGCAATGATGCGTGGAAAAGGGAAATATTAGGAGTTCCTTTATGGACATGTTAAGCTTCGGGTAGTGAAACATCCATGAAGAGATAAGCGAGACTGTTTATGGCACAAGACTGGATAAAAGGGAGAGGTCCGGGCCTCATCAACATTAAGATAATACTGAAAAACAAATAAGTAATAGTTCACCAAGAGAGGAGGTGTAGAGTGAGAAGAGTAGAGGGCCTAGGATGGAGCCTTGTGGAACCCCAACAGAAAGGAAGAGTGGAGAGGAGACACCAGAGAAGGAAACACTGAAGTAGCAGTCAGGTAGGATGTGAATCAGGCGAGGGCTGTCACAGAGGCCAATAAAGTGGGGGGGAAGGGGATGGTCAACTGTGTCAAAGACAGCAGAGACATCCAGGAGAATAAGTAAGGAGACGTGACCTTTAGACCTTATTGTAACACGTTGACCACTTTAGTTTGTGCTGTCTCAGTTGGAGGTTGAGGATCATTATTGGACTGCCTATTAAACTGCAACAAACATTTTTATAAACACACTTTTTCTGTATTCTTAGCCAACCAAACTAGTTTATAAAATGGACAGTTGTCCACGTGGAATTTGCCTGATCATAAAAAATTACAACTTTGATACGGCAAGACAGGAGGTTCCTGAGCTATACAATATGAAAGACAGAAAGGGAACTGAAGAAGATGAAGGTGAGACAAGTATGCTGTATACATTAGGATCAGAACATAAATACAATACAACAGTGTGTTAAACAAGGGCAAATACTCTTTGCCATACAAGCTACAGCAATAATGTTTAAAAAAAACTCATGAGTATATTTCATGTCTCGCACAGGTTGGCAAACCTGCTTCATTCTCCCCATTGTCATGTCATACAGCGTTGATAGGGATTCTGGGTAATGAAATACAGATGAGCACACTAACATTTTAGCTTCCTATTCATTTTAAACATGAACGATTCCATAGAATGTTAACTTGTTGCATTCCAAAGAAGCACAGGCATCGGAAAACGACATGTAACAGTGGAGTGAATGAATCAGATTTAGGGGACCCGTGGAAGACATGCAGATACTCAGGAGTTATTTGCTTTGCTTCACGAACACAATAAACATAACTGCCTCTAGCGCTAAAGAAGTAAAAGAAAGATTTAACTGTGTATGCTCAGATCTCCATCAAAGTAGTGACGGAGCAAAACAGACCAATGTGTGGTGCACCACTCATAAGTGAGAATAATGGAAGATGAGCATTTTAATATGTTGGCGGTTCATCACATATTATGCATACGGCAAAAGACTTTGTTTTGTTTCTGAAATCCTTTAAGTTACATTGTTTTCTTTCTGAGCCATTAGTCTTTTAGACCAGGGATGCGCAAACTGGGGGGGCAGGGGCCGTTGCAGAGGTCCTGCGCTCTTTCCCGAGGCATTTTAATTAAATGCCGGGGGATCACGTGAGGCCTCTGCAACGCTATACTTACCTTGATCCAGACACTCTGTGACACGTCGCCATGGCAACGTGGCGTCAGGGTCATGTGACGTCACACGTGTCAGATGACGCCGCGGGTAAGGTGACATGACCGCGAGCGTCACTTGACGCAGCTCTAAGGTAGGGAGGGGGGCGCCAGCACCGAGGCAGGGAAGACGGGGGCGCAGCTGAAAAAGTTTGCGCTCCCCTGTATTAGAGTATGAAACTCGGCTCTGAACATTATATATCTTTAAGGAAAGTATCTTCAGCTGGGATATTGAGGACACATATTGTCTATATATGTATTAGCCCCTTTGCTGGCAGATGGGCCAGCAATGCATTGCCCTGCAAGTCCTACCTGACCCTTTGTTCAAACAAAAGGTCTGCAGATTTATTTTACAAAGCAATGCATTGCAGGCACCTCTGGCAGTGAAAGACGTATTGTGTATTGATCGGAAGGCACCAGTTTCCATGGTGCAGTACAACTGGGGATGGAAGATATTTTTTCTTGCAATCCACATGGCTCTTTCTCCTTCTGAAGAATCACTCCGCAGAGTCTTTACATTGCTTCGCTTTGAAACAGTTGTGTACAAGGACCTGAAAAGGAGACCAAATCCTCCCGACCATCCAGTTGTATAGCAAACAAGACCACGAGAAGAGCGACTGCTTCATCTGCTGCATCCTCTCTCACGGGAACAAAGGCGTAGTTTACGGCACCGACGGGCAAAGTGTTGCTATCCGAGTTCTCGCCTCCGGCTTTTCCAGGTTAAAATGCACTTCGCTTGCTGGGAAGCCCAAGGTGTTCTTTATCCAGGGGTGCCAGGGGAGAGAGTACCACAGGGCAGTGCCGCTGGAATCGGATGCCGGCAATGTCTCCTTGGGTTGTGCCAAGATGGAAGAGGATTTAACTCCAGAAGAACCAGATTTCTTGCTTGGAATGGCCACCATGAAGCACTATCTATCATACAGACATACAAAGGAAGGATGCTGGTACATACAGTCACTATGCAGACACCTAGAGGAGATGTGCCCCAGGTAATGTGCTATGGCATCAATACTGAGACACCAGGCAATCAAAAAGAAAATAATACTGTACTGGTATGGTTAGTTAAATATTATCATTTACACAGCAGAATGCTGCACAGTCCACAACTCATTTGAGTGGTAAATAAGTGGTTGAATTGTGCTGATAATACAAAGTACAGAGCACCAGCACTTTTTTTTCCCAACCTAGATTAAAAAAATTTATTTTCATACTTATATTGTAATTCAACTTTTTTTAAATAAAATACATACATTTTTAAAAGCTTCTCCCCTTTTATTTATACAGTACAGCATAAATATTGCTCAAGTCTTTCTAGACTACAGTTCCACTATATGGGACATATGTTTAATAGGATAAATGTAGCGGATTTACATCATTTTTTTTAGGTAGTTGTACAAATGTAATTTTTGTAAAAAATATTTATTTATTAAATAGTTTTGAAATGTAACTGTTTTCATGCGAAACAAAAGCTTTGGAGGGTTATTACAATCTTTATGTAACATTTTGGTGATAAGACTGTTTGTCAGTCCTATAAACCACAGGTAAATTGTGGTCTCTGTTTTGTCTATTAAATATGAAGTCACCATGAGTCAAACAGATAACCATAAGAATTCAGCCAACCCAGAGAAAGAAAAACACTCATTTTTAAATCGGGATGCAAATCAGTTTTACTGCTACTTTCCTGGAGACTGGATCTTTAACAAAGTCAATTTGAGTGATAACAAAATTGTTTAAATAAATTAAAAAAATTTACCCACTATGTGGAACTGCCACTTTTAATCAATTAAATATGAAAGAGCATTTGATATCCTTCTTACTAACAACATGATCCCTTGTCATCAGTCTGAATATTTCCTTTCGAAGTTGTGCATTTTCCTATTTAATTAGTTGATACGAGTTTAAGTTTGATTTATGGTGAAAGGTTTTTTTGTCACTGTTGTACTCACCATAACTTATTTTGTGTCTGGTTGTAGCCACTACCAGCTTCACATTGCACAGCCAGTATATAACCAGCCTCACACTGATGAGACCTGAAAGGTCGAAGTAGCTGTCTGTGAGTAGGTTTACTGGCTGTACACGTCTCTGACCCAGGCTCTGCTGAAAAGCTGTGTAATGCGGCAGGTATAAGTTTATAGGGGTCCAAGTTAAAATGGAGAAGAAGCAAAAGGTGACACTGTGTACTCATGTGCATGTCATGTCCCAGAATCCCTGGCTGCAGTGGAAGCATTGTATGCTAAGAGATAACGGGGAAAGGCAAGGTTGCAGACCTGGCTGAGGCATGTGAATGTGCTCACAAGTGGTATTTTTATGTGTTGCAGTTTGAATTATCAATGATCTATCATTTCCATTTATTTTTTATTATTTGCCCCCAGGGGAGAAGACATCCACTCCATCCTGACTCGAGTGAACAAAGACGTGAGTTCAAAAAACGACAAAAGGATCCTAGGGAAGCAGATGCCACAGCCCTGTGCTACTCTCTGCAAAAAACTGGTCTTCCCTATTAACTGAGCTATTTCGGCTGTGAATAACTTCCCATGGGTTTGGGTTTTTGTTTAGAAATGTAGGACCTCTATTGGAAACCAGTCAAGAATGCATCTCCCCCAAGGTCCTTTATGAGGAGAATCGAGGCTTCTTTAACTAGTGAATTGGACAATGTACAGTATCTTGGTTACCCTTTGACTACCAGAGGGGCCTGCAACACATTGCTCTGGCAGGAAAAGAGTTAATGTAGTGGAGTGGTGTAACCAACGTTTTGGGGTATGATGCATAGGCCTGAAACCATTGGATAATATGATGATCACTGCAGTCGACTGATGTCCACCTGACATGCTGTTTGCTTATCTTAAAATTGGGGTGTTCTAGCTCAAACTCATAAACAAAGATGCTCACCTGAAGTTAGGGGTCATTTTACAGCATCATTCAACAAGTGACATGAGGTAGAAGTAAATGTTTTAAAATAAACTATTGATCTGTCTTATGCTCTCCTAACCTCTGAATTAGAGCTGAAGGTCAATGTAAGAAGAGTGGGTGATTTTTATTTTGGAAGATCACAAAGACTCACATTCCTATTCATTATGCTGTAAAGCTTCCTTTCCTTGTTGAGAAAGATTTTAGCTACATTCCTTCTATCATCTTCCTGAGCAAGGTGAAGACGGCTTCACATCATTTTCATTTAGCCCAGAATGTATATGGCTGTGAGGGATGCTGCTTGTACTCTTGTATGCTATCAGCTACCTGAATAAGAGAACTAGAAAGGTGAGTTGGATCATGATAGATCAGGTTTTCAGGATATCCCTGCTTCAGCACAGGTGGCTCAGTCAAAGCAGCGACTGATTGAGCCACCTGTGCTGAAGCAGGGATATCTTGAAAATGTGACGTGTTCGAGGGATCTTCAGGATCCCTGGCTTACACGTTTAACGAGTGCCAGCAATTTTCCAAAGAACTTCATAACTCACCTACACATTAGTACTAAACAACTTGCAATGGGGCCTGCAATGCAACCCACCTCAGCAGAGATGTTAAGAAAAATACACACGTTCTGAATTGTGTGATAACAGGTTGTGATATTTGCTAATGACATTTTTAAAAAAAATGGAACAACAAACGGTTTACTGCCAGCTCTACATCTCCCTTTGCCAAACAATGCCCATCTCGACTCATCATAAAATGTGTTTGAAAGGTTTGGATTACTCGTCCGCTTAAATTTTCCCATCTGGCCGGGACTCAGCAGTCCCTTTCCGAGTCCCAAAGCTTTCCTTGGTTCTTTCGCTGAAAAGCTGCTCACTCTTTGCAATGAATTTTCTCCTGTTGGACGTAGGGGGGGAAAAAAAAAAAAATTTGGTTACCAATCTGATCAACAAACAAAATGGACATGAACAGAGAAACCAGGCACTCCAGTGTATAAATGTGTGGTTTATTAATCAGTCAGTGTTTCCGCCAATAATTTTATCCAGATCAGAGTTAATAATCCATCATCTCTTGGATCCCCAAGCTATTTTTATACCCTGCAGTACCTGTGAGTGTACCTCAGTTGTACCCAGAACGTTCAGTGATTTTAAAAAGGCGAGCAGAGCACCAGTGGCAGCTATGTATGTACGTACATAAGTATGACCATTTATGTACATAGCGCTTCACAGCAGTAATACACGTGCCAATAGTATAACACTTCATGGGAATAAGCGCTTCAGACAGGATAGTAACAATAGGAAAGGGGTAGGGGGAGGGGTCCCTGCCCTGAAGAGTTTACAATCTAAGTGGTAATTAGGTAGAGCTTACAGAGACCGGAGGGTGTTATGGTAAATGCATCTGCAAGGGGTCAAGGTCAGTGCATCTGAGATTTATAGTATCAGAGAGCAGAGCTACCCGTATGTTCTGTGGGTAACCTGTTACTAATCGTGCATTCCTGGCTTCTTTGTACCAGAAATATAAAGAGAAGAATTTCTTTGTCGTTAGGGAAACGTGCAAAAAAAAAAAAACGCAAAGCCACAAAAACACAGAGAAGGAGAGCCTGTGGGGTTAACACATAAGGGAATTTTAATGACAGAAATACAAAACAAGAACGAAGTGGAAAAATAACCACACCATGAGGTGCTCAAATGGTCAATACTGAGAAGTACAAAGCAAATAAATATTGGTAATGCTATAACCCAGAAACCCAGAGCAGAGAGAGGGGAAAACAGCCCAAATACATATATAATATAGGATTCCCACTCCTAAAAAAAGAAAGGAATGAAGCTTATAGGGTTAATAAACAGCACTCTGATGTACCTTCTACCAAAAAGGAGTTCCACAATAATATTACATTAATTCAGCTTTTACACTTAGGCAGGACAACATCCTGTTTAGAAAAACCATAGTAACCCACTGTTAGTAGCAAGCAAAGTGGAGTTTAAAAGGGAGTTCAAAACGAGTGGACAACACCTACTGGTCCTGATTCCTGATTTTGATCTCGCTGGAAAGGAGGATATTATCTATCCCACACTGCACGTCTCAGAACTTTGCTATTGCTGTGATGCCGCCTTTACAATTTATATTTGCTATGGCCTCATTTCTTTTCAAATTATGCACTTCTTTTTACCTGCCTCATTATGTCCAACTCTATTCATATATCTCCCTCTCTCCTTCCTTCACCACTTCTCAATCCACATGAACTCCTTTTCCTACCTGCACTCTCTGTCACTACACAGCTATACCCCCTGCACCAAAATGCAACCCTACAAATCCTCACACATTTTCTTTCCATGCTTCTCCTTCTTGCTTCTGGGGATATCTTTCCCAATCCTGGTCCCTGCTTTATTTCTACATGCTCTCGTCCTCGCCTGCCAAATGCAACTTCTATTCCTTCTGGTGTAAACCCCTTCAACCTCATACCCATCCCCTGCCACCCTCCCTCCTCTCTCCCTTTCTCCTGTGCCCTTTTGAATGCTCGCTCCCTTTCTAACAAGTTCCTCTCTGTGCGTGACTTCTGTTTCTCTCACTCTCTGCTCCTATTTGCTATAACTGAGACCTGGCTCAATCAGTCTGACTCTGCTCTGGACGCTGCCCTCTCTTATGGTGGCCTTTCTTTCTCCCACACTCCGTGCCCTGATGGCAGGAGTAGAGGCGTGGGGCTCCTCTACTCTCTGCCGTTACCGAACCCTTCCTATTCATCCCTCTCTTGCTTTTCCCTCCTTTGAGGCTCACACTGTCCAGATCTTCTCTCTTCTCCCTGTCCACGTGGCGGTCATCTATTGCCCACCTACCTCTACTCATCCCCCTTCTGCCTTTCTCACTTTGAATTCTGACTCTTTCTCTCCTCAGATTCTCCTGTTCTTCTCCTTGGGGACTTCAACTGCCCCATTGATGACCCCTCTCTCCTTTGGGCTTCCCACTTTCTCTAACCTCTTCTTTTGGCTTTCAACAGTGGACTGCAGCCAGCACCCACAAGCCCACTACCTAGACCTGGTTTTCAATAAACTTCTCACTCTGATTTCTCCATTTCCCCCTTTCCTCTCTCTGACCATCACCTCATCTCATTTTCTCTCTCTCTCGCTTCTCCATCTACCCTTCGTTTCTGCAGAAACCTGCGCTCTATTAACCTACCAGATTTTGATTCCACTTTACGCTGCTCCCTCTCCTAGTTCTGCTCCAGACTCTGACAACCTGGCCAGGAACTACAACTCTGCCTTATCCTTCTCTCTTGATCTATATGCCCCGCTTTCTCTCTACCGTCCTCGCCCTTCTAACCCCAGACCCTGGCTAAATTCCCAGACGCGCATGCTATGTTCCTCTGAATGCCTCTGGAGGAAATCTCACACTCGTAAACTTACTTCACTACAAATTTATGCTCTCCTGTTTCAACTCTGCCCTCTGCCAGGCTAAACAAACATACTTTTCTTTCCTAATCAACACGCACAAGTCTAACCCACGCAGACTCTTCTCTGTCTTTGACTCCCTACTCAGACCACCCTCTGCGGTCTGTTCTTCTTCCTCCATCTCACCTCAGAACTTTGCCGCCTATTTCAAGGAAAAGGTGGAATCCATATGTCAGGCCATCCCCTTTGTATCCACCCATCCTACACCGCTTTCTAACACTCCTCTTGCCTTTACTCCTTTTCCGCTGTGTGACGATCGAGAGGATTTGGCCCGGGATTAAAGGGGTTACACCCCAATTGGCCACCCTCTACCCTCACCTGGGAAGCAAGGGGTTAACTGGACTGAGGTCCAGTAATGGGTTTTTACCTCGTTTCAATATCCAAATGCTTATTCCCCTGTAAAAAAAATGTATTGTTTCTGGGCCAGTGTCTGCACCACACACACTGGGGCTTAAGGGGTTAATAAGCTACAGTTTAAGAAAATACAACTGTGGGGTGTCTTTTCAGAAAATCTGGACTTCAAAAGGCTTGATTGAAGTTGGGTGTGAAAAGCAGAAGGGGTTTTTGGTGCACAGTATGTTAATACCTAATTTGCAGGCCAAGGGAATATTGCTAGAGACAGCTAGACCCAGGCTGGGACATTGGGTGTGACATTTAGCACTAGGTGACAAATGTCCACCACCCAAGGGTCCCTGCTTCAAAGGATTTTTTTATGGGTGCCAGGGGTGCGGCTACCCAAGGAGAAAATCAGAATGGGTGACCTTAGTAAATATAAGAATCTTATGAGATGTCCTCGGCAGAACATGCTAAACATTACATATGTGTATTTGTGGGGCCGAGCCCCAACTAATGATTCTAAACACTTGATATCTAACAGATACTAAGAACCAGATATTAATATCTCTCTTAATTTTAATATTACACGGTAATATGTAGTCTCATTGGGAGCGTCATGCGTGACGGAATGCATTAATATGTCTCACGTGCCAGTAAGTACTACTGAACTGAAGTTATGAAGTTATCTAGATAGGGAAAAGCAGTTTTTAAACGTCGTGGGGTGGGAGCAGTTTTACTCTGAGGAAAACTGTCAACGTCACCGCTGATTTATGAGAGGGGCTGGGTTTAGGTTGTGTTCAAAGGGAAATAACTGTATAAGAACCAGGCTCAGCCTAGGGCTATTGTCTTCATGATCTTCATGTATTGCTGTGATGTCTTCATCTGCAACTGAATTATGGAAGAAATGGCCCATCCTGTATCCTGATGGCTTTCTTGTCCTAATCTTTAAGTAAGTGTCTATATTTTGCCTGTTATTTGTATATTTTGTGTGTTCACCTTTATCAAGGAATAAATTATATTTTATAATATCTAAGTCTCGTCCCAGTTCAACCCAGTTATATATATATATATATATATATATATATATATATATATATATATATATATATATATATATATAAAAACAACATTACCATTCTCTCGTCCAGTAAAGAAAGACTGCACTCGGTTCAGTAATCATGAAAAACTGTATTGGGCATCTGAATAAAAAAGATAAGTCACCCAATCCGACGTTTCGGTCCTGGAATAGGACCTTTCTCAAGGGGGTGCTATTCCAGGACCGAAACGTCGGATTGGGTGACTTATCTTTTTTATTCAGATGCCCAATACAGTTTTTCATGATTACTGAACCGAGTGCAGTCTTTCTTTACCGGACGAGAGAATGGTAATGTTGTTTTTCTATTATTTGAGACTAGCACCTGTCTATATGAACCAGTACATTGAGTGCAAGCTGTGATGTTTGTTTTTATATATATATATATATATATATATATATATATATATATTTTGGTGTGTATTATTAATAGCCTGTCACAAAGCTCCCGTCACACGCTGTCTCAGAGAAGGATGTGCCACTGCTGATCTCTTCTCCCTCTATGATTTGCCCTTTTGACCCCATTCCCTCCCTTCTTCTAAAACCTCTTGCTCCTACTATAATCCCTACTTTCACACACATTTTTAACTCCTCCCTCTACTCTGGCACCTTTCCCTCCTCCTTCAAACATGCAACAGTTATAACATTACTCAAAAACAGCAAGCTTGACCCTACCTGTCTTTCTAACAAATATACCCGTCTCCGTTCTGCCTTTTGCCTCTAAACTCCTTGAACATCTTGTATACTTTTGTTTTCTCAATTTTCTCAACACCTATTCTCTCATAGACCCTCTACAATCTGGCTTCCGCACTGCTCACTTGACTGAAACAGTCCCACTAAAATAACTAATGACCTCCATGCTGCCAAAGACAGAGGTCATTACACTGCTCATATTACTCGACCTCTCTGCAGCATTTGATACCGTGGACCACTCTCTTCTCCTTCACATTCTCCATACTCTTGTATTCATAACAAAGCTAAAGGATAAGGGTCAATAAAAAACACTTGATTTGCAAATGTCCCCATTCAGAGACCCCTAAGAAATGCAATTGACCGACTGAGGGATTGCACCTTTAAATTCTGCAGGACTGGCCTATCTTGCAGTTAATCTGTTGGATGAACTCTCGGGTCTTCTCCTACCTTAAATCTGCATTTTCCATCATCGAGGATTGAATTGTGTGTCTGTATTTCGCCTCTACTTTGCTGACCCGCAGTTCAAAACTTTTCTCCAACTCACTGATTTGGCTTTTCTAAGAGTAAACGGCAAAAAAAAAAAGTGTTTTTTTAAGTACTTATTCATGAATATAACCTGATATTGTAGAGTGATTAGCCTAAAGATGTGGCAAGATCCCCAAACCGAAAAACATGTGCGTAAATAATCAAAAAACGCAAGAAACATACATTTCAGCTTACATTCTCCCCTCCGCAACCTTTAAAAACAAGTTTTGTTTTCTCTACAGGTTATTTTATTTTATTCCTCCAGAAGAAAATATGCTGCTGTTTCCTTATAGACATAATAGGATTGTAAATAAGGAGAAAAGAGGAGTGCAAATTGGTATAAGTGAATACAATAAAGTATTATCAAGACAAAATAACGGTGTTCGCACAGGGCAACAGCAGTCTCGGTCCCACACACAACGCGTTTCACTAGAGTACCTTCATCGGGAGTGTTATATTAAATCTCTGTTCATTCTGTCTGCATCATTGTCTGCTTGTCTCTCCTCTGCTGTGGATTCGTGATGGAGCTGGATTCACAGATGAACACCTGATGGGTATTCCCCAGCATTCAGCCAATTCCCGTGTTTGCCATTTAGTATCTTTTTGCATTTTTTTTTTATAACTCATTTTTATTTGGTTTTACAATGCACACATTACATCACCACCCATTAGCGTGTATTAATGGGTAACCAAATGCGTCAAAACGAACTTAACTGATATACAAGACGACAGACAAACTAGACAAACGACATCTACAGACAAAATGGGACAATACAGGACTTACCAGACTGGGACGGGACACATGTGGGGTACCTGTGCGATCAGGCAGGGGAAAGGGAGACACCGAAGATTGCTTCCGCGGGGGAAGGAGCTGCACCTTGGTATGCGAACTAACTTGCTCTCTACAGCCGGTAGAAGCGCCCTACTCTATCCGTTACTATGTCATCTTCTGGTCTGCTTTGCTGAAGGAGAACGCATCTGATTTTATTAGTGCAAGATTGTGTCGGCGTCTATCCCCGGGATGTCTATTTGGGCTAACCATGGGGCCCACACTTTCAGGAATTTTGAGCCAGAGTCGTTGACCCAACTAGTCAACTGTTCCATCTGGCAGACATGCCAAATTCTGTTCCTGATTTTAGGTAAGGCTGGTAATTCCGGTTGTTTCCACAATGCTGCGATCTCGCACCTTGTGCCGGTTGCGAAATGCGCAACCAATTTGTGTGTCGCTTTGGACACGCCCCGGATCCGTCTGCCCACTAGGAACAGCCACGGGTCCAGGGGGATCTCTAAGTTGAGTATCCGCTGTAACCACTCTCTAATGGTTTCCCAAATCAGGACCACGTTCGGGCAGGACCACAGCATATGTTTTAAGTCAGTGATTTCCCCGCACTGTTTTGGGCAGAGCGGGGAATATCCCCTGACAAATTTAGCGACTTTTACTGGGGTATGATACCACTGCATTAGGACTTTATATGCATTCTCCTTCAGAGTAACGCATATTGAGCTTTTAGCTGATGTTTGTAGGATTTGATCCCAGTCCTCGTCCTCTAGCGTCTCCCCTAAATCTGTCTCCCATTGTCTCGTGTATTTCAGTCGGGGGGCATCCGCTGTCTCTGGACAGATCACCTCCTTGTACATCCTAGACGTTAGTCCCCTCGTGTCCGTTTCTCTAGAACACAGCTGTTATTGGTACGCGCTGGTCGAATTGGAAATTTGTTATAAAATGCCCTGACCTGCAGGAATCTAAAAAATTCTGTGTTTGGCAGTCTTTTCTCTGCTTTAATCATTTCAAACGTCTTGACAAATTTCCTTCCTTCCAGGTCTTTCAATCTTTTATACCCCGCCTGCGTCTATTTTAGAAATCTGTTACCTAACAGCCCTGGAGCAAAATCCGGATTCCCCACCAGGGGGGTCATCAACGATTGTTTAGTTGTCAGATTAGATTTAAACTTAGTAGACTCCCAGACCGTCAGTGCGTTCGCAATTGCACAGAGCGGCATCTTTATTGATTTCTTGCATTTTTTTGGGAGCCAGATTAGATCGTGTAATTGCACTGGGGCACAGCACTCTTTTTCTAGGGCTACCCATCGTCATTTGGCTGGGTTCGAGTGCAATTGGACAATTTGGCATAATTGTGCCGCCTTATAGTATGCCATCAAGCAAGGTACCGATAACCCCCCTTTCATCACTGGCCTTGTCAATATGCCTTTTGCAATTCGTGAGCTTTTTTTGTTCCAAATAAATTGAATGATATGAGCCTGCAGTGTGAGGATCTCAGCCTGAATGAGCGGTATTGGGAGGGCTTGAAACAGGTATAGCATTCTAGGAAGTACCGTATATTCCGGCGTATAAGACGACTTTTTAACCCTGGAAAATCTTCTCAAAAGTCGGGGGTCGTCTTATACGCCGGCAAAGTGCAGAGCAGAGCAGTGGCAGGCAGAAGATCCGTGCTGCTGTTTCCCTGTGCTTGCAGAGGGGGCGGGGCGTCCCTCTGCACACAGACACAAGCCCTCCTCTTCCTGGCTTTACTCCTCCAGTGCTCAGAAGAGCAAGCAGTATAGGGGTGTGTGTGTGTGTGTGTGTGTGTGTGTGTGTGTGTGTGTGTGGTGTGTGTGTGTGTGTGGTGTGTGGTGTGTGTGTGTGTGTGTATAATGATGTTTGTGTGTGTGTGTGTGTATAATGATGTGTGTGTGTGTGTGTGTGTGTGTATAAGGATGTGTGTGTGTGTGTGTGTGTGTGTGTGTGTGTGTGTGTGTGTATAAGGATGTGTGTGTGTGTGTGTGTGTGTGTGTGTGTGTATAAGGATGTGTGTGTGTGTGTGTGTATAAGGATGTGTGTGTGTGTGTGTGTGTGTGTGTGTATAATGATGTGTGTGTGTGTGTGTGTGTGTATAATGATGTGTGTGTGTGTGTGTGTGTGTGTGTGTGTGTGTATAATGATGTGTGTGTGTGTGTGTATAATGATGTGTGTGTGTGTATAATGATGTGTGTGTGTGTGTGTGTGTGTGTGTAATGATGTGTGTGTGTGTATAATGATGTGTGTGTGTGTGTATAATGATGTGTGTGTATGTATAATGATGTGTGTGTGTGTGTATAATGATGTGTGTGTGTGTGTGTGTATAATGGTGTGTGTGTTTATAATGATGTGTGTATATATATATATATATATATATATATATATATATATATATATATATATATATATATATATATATGTAAGGATGTGTATACATATATATGAGGGTTCCGCGCTGTCACTAATAAAGGAAGCGCCATACTGTTCTTTTGCTAGTAAGGTCAGTGTGTGATTTGTCAGGCTGCGCATGCGCGAGGGAAGCGCGCGAAAGGCAACCAATCTGGAGGGACTTTGGGGATTGCACTCTGAACTCTGAACTGGGGGAGAGTCAGCTGAGGCTGAGGACCAATAGGGTGCGAGACTCTGGATGGAGAGACAGGATGCGTGTGGGCGGTGGGAGACACGAGTGAGAGGTGAAGGAGGAAGGTGGCGGAACCTCGTGTGCGCGAGCGGAGGGTCAGTGACCCTTCCGCTTAGGTGAGAGACATTCCCCAGCCCCGAGGAGCATTACCCCTGTCATTGTAGGGTGCAGCTTTTGTAGGGACGGCCGTAGCAGTTAGGGACGTATTCCTTTAGTGCGGGTTCAGCTGCGGAGTTGCGGACGCCATCTTGGTCTGGAGAACAGACCGCGCAGCATAGCGGAGTGTCGGCGCAAGGCTGGAGCAACACTAGGAACCCTGTGTGAAGTGGTGTGGTCACCGCAGAGACCGGAAGGTATCGTTAGTCAACAAGTGCACCTACACCGGTCATCAGGCGCTGATCCCGCCTCCCACTAACTAATTGGGGGCACTAGTGTGCCATCACACTATTCCATACAGCTAATAGTTGCAGGACATACTCCTTGGGAGAGTGGCAGAGCCACATGTGTACAGAACATTATTCCTAGCAAGGTGTGGCCGAGCCACTGTGTGTGTGTTACGTTATGTTATGTAGAGTACAAGGATCTTATACATGTCATGTATGCTTTGCAAGCTTCCGTTAGTTAATCTCAATAGTAAAAGGTTGCCTGTTGCACAATACCGTTGTTATGTTTCTTGCTCAGGGTAGATTCTCTAATACGGGGATCCTGGGTAAGTGGAGGCGCTGCACCATGATAAGTAAGGGCATGACCCCAGGCTCCCCAACAGCGGAGGCTCAGAGCTCCTGAACCCACAGGTATACACAACACCCGTAGTTCCTTTAAAGCAGGGATTCACAAAAAGGGCTACATATATATATATATATATATATATATATATATATATATATATGTATAGTGGTGTGTGTGTGTATGTATGTATAGAGATATAAATGTGTGTGTGTGTGTGTGTGTGTGTGTGTGTGTGTATATATATATATATATATATATATATATATATATATATATATATATATATACACAGTGTTCGACAAATCTATACATTTGCTCGCCCCGGGCGAGTGGATTTAACCCCCGGGCGAGTAAATATTGGCCCAAGCAGCACACGTTTGGTACTAGGTGGCGAGTAGATTTTTTTGTGTGGCAAGTAGATTTTTTGGTGATTTGTCAACCACTATATATATATATATATGTATATATATATCTTAATATATAAAATCCAAAGGTTGGTACTAGCTGCGGTGACTCTGATTGGTCCTCAGCCTGTGGCCAATCAGATTGGTGGGTGTGACGTCACCCAACTGCCACTCTCTTCCCCTCGGCTCGCGCCACACGCGCCACACACACACACCACACACACAGCACACACACACACCACACACACCACACACACACCACACACACACACACACCACACACACGGCGCTCATCTCTCCCCTCCCTCCGCTCATCTCTCCCCTCCCTCCGCTCCGCTGATCTACATCCCCGGCGGGGGAACAGGCAGCGGCCAGGCAGGCTGCAGCTGCCTCGCGTCATCTCTCCCCTCCTTCCGCTCATCTCTCCCCTCCTTCCGCTCATCTCTCCCCTCCTTCCGCTCATCTCTCCCCTCCTTCCGCTCACCTCTCCCCTCCCTCCGCTCACCCCTACCCTCCCTCCGCTCACCTCTACCCTCCCTCCGCTCACCTCTCCCTCCGCTCCGCTGATCTCCATCCCCGGCGGGGGAACAGGCAGCGGCCAGGCAGGCTGCAGCTGCCTCGCGTCATCTCTCCCCTCCCTCCGCTCACCTCTCCCCTCCCTCCGCTCTGCTGATCTCCATCCCCGGCGGGGGAACAGGCAGCGGCCAGGCAGGCTGCAGCTGCCTCGCGGCGTCTAAGATGGCGGCGGCCGGAAGGACCCCCTTCCCGCCGCGCGGCGCCGAGTGAGAAGATGGCGGCGGCCGGAAGTAGAGGTAGGTGTCGCGTGTGTGTCGCTCTAGGTGACGTGTGTGTGTGTGACACTGTGTGTGTGTGACACTGTGTGTGTGTGTGTGTGTGTCGCCCCCCCCTGCCTTTCACACCCCCCCTGCCTTTCATACCCCCCCCTGCCTTTCACGCCCGCCCTGCCTTTCAGGCCCCCCCCTGCCTTTCACGCCCCCCCCTGCCTGCCTTTCACGCCCCCCCCTCCTGCCTTTCATGCCCCCCCCCCCCTCCTGCTTTTCACGCCCCCCCCCCTCCTGCTTTTCACGCCCCCCCCTCCTGCCTTTCACGCCCCCCCTCTCCTGCCTTTCACGCCCCCCCTCTCCTGCCTTTCACGCCCCCCCTCTCCTGCCTTTCACGCCCCCCCTCTCCTGCCTTTCACGCCCCCCCTCCTGCCTTTCACGCCCCCCCCTCCTGCCTTTCACGCCCCCCCTCCTGCCTTTCACGCCCCCCCACTCCTGCCTTTCACGCCCCCACTCCTGCCTTTCACGCCCCCCCTCCTGCCTTTCACGCCCCCCCCTCCTGCCTTTCACGCCCCGCCCCTCCTGCCTTTCACGCCCCCCCTCCTGCCTTTCACGCCCCCCCCTCCTGCCTTTCACGCCCCCCCCTCCTGCCTTTCACGCCCCCCCCCTCCTGCCTTTCACGCCCCCCCCTCCTGCCTTTCATGCCTCCCCCTCCTGCCTTTCACGCCTCCTACCTTTCACGCCCCCCCCTCCTGCCTTTCACGCCCCCTACCTTTCACGCCCCCCCCTCCTACCTTTCACACCCCCCCCTCCCTGCCTCCGGGCAACGCCGGGTATATCAGCTAGTATATATATATATATATATATATATATATATATGTATGTATGTATGTATGTATGTATGTATGTATGTATGTATGTATGTATGTATGTATGTATGTATGTTATATGTATGTTATATGTATGTAGCAAGAAGAAGAGTGTAGATGTGTAGCACTGCCGCAATCTCCAGCTCCCAGTGAAACCGGAAAAAATGATGAGGTAAGCTTTCAATTGAACAACAGGTCAGGTTTTATTGCAGGGTGGTGCAGCAAGGGGACAACGGAACAACACTAACGCACCTACGCGTTTCGTGCACTAAGCATAAAGATAAAGTGCTTAGTGCACGAAACGCGTAGGTGCGTTAGTGTTGTTCCGTTGTCCCCTTGCTGCACCACCCTGCAATAAAACCTGACCTGTTGTTCAATTGAAAGCTTACCTCATCATTTTTTCCGGTTTCACTGGGAGCTGGAGATTGCGGCAGTGCTACACATCTACACTCTTCTTCTTGCTGCATACTTACCTGGATGAACAGCACGCCCTGGATATCGAGGAGTCCTGCTAGCACCAAGGTAAAGGGCCATGGTGCCCCCACATATATGTATATGGTTACCGGTGCCTGTTATTACGTCCTATTTGGTTACTAGGAGGGGCCGTTATGGGGTTTCTTTTTGTGATGGTCAAGTGGACCTCACTAGACTCCTAGCCCTTACCTGACAAATTACCACATCATTTATGGACTTTCTCATGTTATCCAGTATTATCTACATATGTCATGGAGGAACTCTGACCGATTTTGACGCATCACAAACACACTTTTATGTATGTATGTTATATATATATATATATATATATATATATATATATATATATATATATATATATGTATAGTGGTGTGTGTGTATATATGTGTGTGTGTATATATATATATATATATATATATATATATATATATATATATATATATATATATATATATATCTATGGAAAAAAGAACAAAAAAGAAACAGGCGCACACCTAGTGCATTACCACAATAAAAATGTATTGGATGAACATAAAATCTAACAAATGGCCACTCACAAGGATACAGCAAATAAAAGCATGTATGAGATAGGCTCTCATGTGCCTTGCAGCTCAATCACCAGCGTCCGTCCGCAATCAGTGGCGTCGTCACGTGGATCAGCCTCGCGAACCGGAACCGGAAGAGGGGTCTTTCACCAGTAATATCAAGCACATTCATAACATCAGTTATGTTGTTTCAATCTATAGTCTGCATGTTACTCTTTGGACATCGATGGGGTCCTCAGAATATTTAGAAATTGATTTTACTTGTTCTAACTATACATATATATGTAATTGATTCAATTGATTGCTTTAATTCATTTATCCACGAAGCCAAACGCCCCAAGCGTCTCTCTGAGGTAGGGCCAGTCGATCTTGTCAAAGGCCTTTTCCACGTCCAGACTTAATACCATTGACATTATATTTTTTCTTTTGGCCAGATTGACCAAATCGATAATCTGTCTGGTATTGTCTGCCGCTTGCCTACCCCCTATAAAACCTACTTGATCCGGGTGTATCAGCCAGGGAAGGACAATGCCCACCCTGTTAGCTAGAAGTTTAGAGAATATTTTGATATCAGAATTGATCAGGGATATAGGCCGGTAGCTCTTATAGTCTGCTGGGTCCTTTCCGGGTTTGTGAATCAGTGAGATGGACACCTGGAGCATCTGCGCTGGGAAGGGCGCCCCTGCCAGTATCCCATTAAATAGTTTCAGCAAGTGAGGAGCCAGTATTTTATTATATTTCTTATAATATAAATTTGAAAAGCCGTCTGGCCCAGGGGCCTTGGCTGGCTTTAGGGACTTCATTACCTCTGATAGTTCCTCTGGAGTGAAATCCCCCTGCAGCGCCTCTCTTTCCTCCCTGCCCAGCGTCGGTAGCTGCGCCTCAGCTAAGAATTTTTCTAATGTATCTGCGGTATTTTGCGTGTGGCTGACCTTGTCCCCGTCGTAGAGTGTCGCGTAATAGTTTTTAAACACTTCTACAATCTGTCTAGGATCGGAGGTAAGGTCCCCCCTCTGAGATTTGATGGATGCTATACGAAAATGTGGAAGCTTGTTTCGGAGCTTATTGGCTAGTAGGGTATCTGGGTTGTTGGCTTGTTCATAGAATCTGCGCTTGGACCATGCTAACTCTTTTTCGGCATGGGAGGACAGAACTAAATTAAGCTTAGTTTTAGTATCTGATAGCTCCTTCCAGATGTCTTGATTTTTATTGGTTTTATGCTGTGCAGCGAGTTGTGCCAATTTCTCCCGCAGCTCTATTATCTTTTTCTCTTTCTCTCTTTTACGTCTAGCGGCTATATTCATTAGTATTCCCCTAATGGTGGCCTTATGGGCCTCCCATAGCGTGGGCTGTGAGGATACATTTCCTTCGTTTTCTTGAAAGTATTCCTTAATCCGGTCCCCGATTTCAGCTTCCGTTGCGGGGGCTTTTAATAGGAGCTCGTTGAGCTTCCAGTTTGCTCCAGATCTGTCTAGTGTATCTAGTGTGCACCTCAGCTCTACCGGTGCGTGGTCTGACCACGAGATATCGTGGATCTCCGTATGGCCGACCACCGGGACCACTCTGTTGGATACTAGGAGGTAATCTATCCTACTGTATCTGTTGTGGGGGTGGGAAAAGAAAGTATATTCACGGGCGCTTGGGTGTTGTTCCCTCCAAATGTCTACTAGCTGACAGTCTTGTATGCCCTTGTGTATTGTTAGTACGTCCATTTTGTGGGTAGAGTTAATTCCTGTACATCTGTCCAAGTCTGGGTCTAACGCGCGATTGAGATCTCCTGCTAAAAAAATATTGCCTTTCTCTACTTTATGCAGCTTGTTAAAGAAGCGATTAAAGAATGCTGAGTTTTGCTGAGTTTTGTTCGCAAGGGGCGTAGATTGAGGCTAATGTTAGGTTTTGGCCCTGGATTTCACCTATTACTATAATAACTCTACCGTCCTTGTCTGTGTGGATTTTTTCTATGGAGAGCACTAACCGATTGTGCACCACTATAGCTACCCCTCTTTATTTAACGTTAGCAGAGGCCAAATAAAAAGATCTATATTTTTTATCTAGATATTTGGGGTGATTGGTGTTTGAAAAGTGTGTTTCCTGCAGGAAGATGATATCTGCTTTCTTCGATTATAATCCCTAAATGCTATTCTACGCTTGACTGGACTGTTAAAACCTTTAACATTGTGTGACATCAAGACTAGCTCTCTACTCATCTTTACTGGTATTGGTGCTTGCTCCGAAATCAGGTATGGACCAGAGCTGTGTGCTGTTCGCTGCTGTGACCGGTACTTCTGCTGTTATCCTTCTGCGTCTCCTCCGGATCCGATACATCTGGGTGCTGGAAGGGGGATAGGAAGACACAAGAGGGGGGGGGGGGCAGGGAAACATCGAGACAAACACAAACAACACATACACTATGGTCTCAGGGCCCTGGCATAAGTACCCTAGTCCTGAGTCCAACGCCCTTGGGTGCACAGTGGAAGCGGTCAAACTCTTCCTCTTCCTTCGCCTTGCTCCCCCTCCCACCTTAATTCCCACCCAAGGGACTTTGCCGGTAACCTGGAACGAGTTCCTCTCATGTCCACGCGATCGGCCCCTGCGGATTCCGGTGCAGGCCCTAATCCCTGCTGTCCGGCCCCGCTCCTTTAGTTGCTATAAACAAACACTCTCCTATGCTGGGTTCCCCTCACCCTAAATGCCTTCTAAACTGCTACCGGACCTAGCACCCCTTCTCTGTGACTGCTATTCCCCTGACGTACTTCACTGTGTGGAGCCTGCTACCCCTGCGTGGTGCATGGCCAGACGTGCCGCAGAATCCTATGTGTCGAGTGGCATTTGTGAACGGGGTTACCGTGTGTATTGCTGTTATGTTCATGGGTCTTTGACTATACCTAAGTAATCTATAGCTTGGTTGCATGTGCCCCTCTGCCTGACCCCGCCCCACCTTTTCTAGCTTCTTGCTTTGATGCCGCCTTCTCACCTTACTCCTTCTCCTGTTGAAACTCCTCACCTTCTCTAATCTCTCTCCATCACTTCCACTAGTCCCTTCACTTTGCTAACCTACTCTTGCCTTCTAACTTGTCACGTCCCTCTACCTTCTCGTCTACTTGCCTACTCCTCTCTACCTCGACTCCCCACTCTTCGCCTCTCTAGTCCAGCCTCCAACCCTTCTATCTCGTCCTTACCATCTACCCTATGCCACCTACTAGTTCTACTTACTCTATCACCTCTGACTATGCTTCACTTCCCCCTCCTTGCTTATCATCTAACTTCCCCTGCCCCTCTTCCCTCTTTGGCCTCCTTTTCCGTATGACCCATGCCACTATTTTGCTGCCCCTCAACCTTTCTGTCTCTCTCTCCGCCGCCCCCTGTGTTCTATCAGAAATCACTTCCACACTTTTTCTTTTAATATCTCCGGTGTAGACCGCGCTGTTCACTCCGTGCTTCTTCAGAGCTATCCACATGCTGCCTCGTGGCCTACTTGTGGAAGCACCATCTCCTTTGTGGGGTATCGCCGCCCCCAGGCGGTCTCCTTCCTCCGGCGCTCGATCCCCTGCATGTTGGAGCTGCGACTTCCGGCTCTTCTGGGTGACGTTGTTGCCGGTGTTTCCTGCGACGCGCCACCTCCAAGATGGCCGCCCCGGGTCCCGCCCGTTCCAGTGACGTATTTCTAGTGGACGCCATTTTAGAATGGGCAACTCACCGTGGCAGACGCATAGTCAGTAGCGCTTCCCGCTCAACCCGATCTTCCCGTCTTCCTGGTTCTGCGTGCCACGCTGAATGCACTGTCTCCACCATCTTGGGCGCCATGCCGCCTCCACGAGGTAAGTCAAGTTTCTTTTTAACAGGCTTCCACTATCCCTAGTATGGTGTTTGAAGGATATGACAAGCTTCAGCGGTAACTAACAGGGGAAGTTTAAGCTATCTGCTGGTGCCTCTCCGGTTAGACTTCAGCATAGGAGTAACTTATAACTGTGTAAACCGAAAACTTTTCAACTTTTCAACTGTGTTTTGGTAATGCCACAAAGATTTATAGTCGTTGTTGTTGTGGGCTCCTTCACCCCTGATCAGCTCCTCTAGTGGCCGGGTTCCCCACCGTTGTCCACGAGGGTCCCGCAGCCGTTTCCTCCTCTCCTGTGCCTGGGGGATTTTCCCGCAGCCCGAGTTTTTTAAGGAACTCGGCTCCTTCTTCTGGGGACTTCATGGATATTGGACGTCCGTTTCGGACTACCAGCAGCCCGAACGGAAATGTCCAGCGATAACGAATCGCTTTGTCCCTTAGTAGCTATGTAATGGGCCATAGGCTCCTACAACGGGCCAGGGTGGACAGTGCTAGGTCTTGGAAGACCAGTACTTTTGCCCCTTCAAACTCCATGCTGGCGGCATTCCTTGCTTTTTGCAGCACCTCCTCCCTTGCCTTGTAATAATGGAGCCGCACAATAATGTCCCGCGGTTGTTAATTTGATTGTAGCCTGGAACGCAGTGCTCGGTGCCACCTGTCCATTATGAGCTTATCTTTTGGAGTGTCCGGGCAGAGATGCTCAAGCCACCGCGCCACATACTCCTCACAGTCCCCGATGTTCTCCGGTATCCCTCTGAGGCGGACATTGTTGTGGCGGTCACGGTTCTCCGCGTCTTCTTGTCTCTCTCGGAGCTCATTTATCTGCAGCTGTAAGTCCGCCGGTTTTTTTCATTCTTCTGTCCCGTTTTAGTGTTAGCATCCACCTTCCCCTCTAGTTCACTTGTTCGTGCTCCCAGGCTCCCCACTTCCTTGCCCAGTTCTTTGATTTCTGCTTGTAATAGGGATTTCAAATCAGTATACAGGCGCTCGAAGTCGCAGCGCCTCACAGGTAACAGTCCCTGATCTTCCCCTGGGTCCCTCTCACTTTCTTCCTCCGACTCCGAACCCGTGCGGGAGTTGGGCGCCATTGCCGTGGCCGTCCTACCGGATCTTCCCGCACCAAAATATTCGGGTAAACCCTTTTTCTTGGGGGTTTTGGTGGGCTTTTTCGACATCCCTGCAGTTTGATCTTGTGCTTGCTTTGTTTTTTCGGCGTTTAACGTTTACCTTTCCGTGTTTGTCTGTGTTAATGTATAGAGCGAGGCACGGAGCTACAAGGCTATGCTGCCATACTCCTTGCCATCGCGCATGCGCCTCCCATCTTTTTGCATTTGATAAGATTTTAGCTTTGTATACCGGAAGTGAGGTCCAAGGATTTATCGAATGTGTATCATATTATTAACCTAATGAACCCCTTTCTTCTAGGAATAATGATGGTTATGCTGGTAGGACAATAAGACCCAGACCCTCTAAATGGTGCTAAGTTTTAGTACACCTCAGCTCCTATTCATATGCATGTTAGTAAAGGAGTGCTAAAGCTTAGCAGCCTGTGACAGGGTGAATGAACGTCACCAGCCATATACTTGGCAAACCTATGTTTAGGCTTGCAGTGCAACAGTGACGAGGTTAAGTTTCAGTTGAGAAGGGCTGCTTAATTAGTCTGACCCCAGCTGCATAATTAAGGTGTTTTAAAACCCCCAGGCTGTACACAAATGCAGGCTAACTGCTCAGGAGAAACACAAAAAAGACAAAAGCGCAAACGCACATAGTGACGTTTGTAAAAATGGGTGATTATAATTTTAGGGTATAATATCTGCGTACATCAGATTAATGGGTATAAAGCATTTCATGTGCAATACATGAGTTTACCAAACGCCGCACTGCCGCCTCCAGGCCTCAGGAATTCTCTCTCACAGCATCCAGGACAAGCTGTCTCAGTCGTGGTATGGAACCTCCACTGCGGTGCTGTATCGTGATCAATCTCCTTCCCCAATCGCTGCCGTCACTGCCGCTCACTCCTTGGGTCTATTTCCGACTGCCACTACGTCTCGGAACACTTTGATGGTAGGTCACGTGTCCCGCGGGGTTTTGCAACCGGCCGCACCGGGAGGTTGGGACGTAAAGCGTGATCGTAGCTTTACTGCAGTTTGCCGAATGCATTTTTTTGTGTGAGAAATCAGTCCAATGCAGATATGCCACACAGAGTGTGGAGATACAGTTCTAGGACTTATAAAATCTTTATCCAACGCGTTTCGAAGCAAAAGCTTCTTCTTCAGGGATAAATTGAATTGATTTAAGAGCATATTTATACCCATAGGCCGCTACTGATTGGTCACAATCAGAGGTGGCTACACCAATCTGATCCTCACTCTGCACCATCCCACAGGTGTGGGTATTTGAAGTATTTACTTCTTTGAGTGCTCTTGTGGGTTGACCATTTCAGTGCTGGTCCAGGGGTATATTAAAAACACAATACATTTATTCATTTATTATTAACTCATAACAACTAAAAACACTTTAATAAAAATGCCAGTGACTGTAAATATTTCAAAGGCTCTGAAATAAAACAAACAAGTGTTAATAACACATATAAAAAATACTTTATATTTACTATGAATGGGTATCACTGATGTTGTTCAGATCTTATACATAGGACCAAGCACTCAGCTGAAAAAAGACATGTAACTATAAGGGGCCTATTTATACATATTATTTAGTATAGACACCATAGGTCTATGTTTTCATTTAGACCTTTAGGACCTAAAGACTTCAATTGGTGGATCCAATAAGTTTCTTGGACAGATATGTCTTTTATTCTGTCTCCTCCACGTCTATTTTGGGGAATGGTTTTAATCCCTTTGAAGGTCAGGGTTGAGGGGTCTTTGTTGTGGTGGGTTGAGAAATGACGACTTACACTATGAGTCTGTAGTGCATGTTTGATATTTCTCACGTGCTCTTGGATACGTGTTTTCAGACAACGTTTTGTGCGGCCTACATATTGCAGGCCGCAGGGGCATTCTAATAGGTACACTAAGAATCTTGTATTACAATTGATAAATTCAGTAATATTATACACTTTATGATCTATATTTGATCTAAATGTTTTACGTTCAGTATGTAGGAGTTTACATATACAACATCTTCCACAAGGGAAGTTCCCTACTAAATTGCTGCTCAACCAGGATTGGGCACCTCTATTTATTACAGTTTTCCCAATGTCACTCGGGACTAGTGTGTCTTTTAAACTGCGAGCCTTCCTGTAAATAAACTTGGGAGATGTGTTTATGTGTCCACTGAGAATGGGGTCTGTAGATATAATCCCCCAATGTTTTTTTATGACTCCTTCTATTTGTCTGTGCATAGAGTTATAGTTTGTAATAAAAGGAACTTCTATTCGGTCTTCATCAACATTTGAAGGACTTTTCTTTTTTTGTGTCAACAGTTTATTTCGATCTATTTTTCTAACCTTTTCTAGTTCAAGTATAAGTTGTTTATAATTGTATCCTCTTTCTAAGAATCTTAAGAACAGAAATTGGGCTTGTAGTTCAAAATCTGCCTCATTGCTGCAGTTTCTCTTTATTCTCATAAACTGACCTCCAGGTATGTTGCTAATCCAAGTTCTTTTATGATTGCTGGAGGCCAGTAAGAGATTGTTCGTATCTACCTTTTTAAAGAAGGTTTTAGTTGTTACCCCTTCTGCCTCTGAAGCTTTTAGATCCAGATCTAAATAGCTGACATTCTCCGTGTGTGTTACATGGGTGAATACCAGATTATGGTCATTATGATTGATGTAATTCATAAATCTATCTATTGATTCTTCATCACCCTCCCACACACAGAGAATGTCATCTATATAGCGACGCCATATCACTATATGTTTCAGGAATGGATTTTCCTTATAGATGAAGGTTTCTTCCCAGTTCCCCATATACAGGTTTGCGAAGCTGGGGGCAAAACGTGTGCGCGTTGCAGTTCCGCAAACCTGCAAGAAGAACTGGGAAAGAAAAAGAAAATAGTTATGGCTAAGCACATATTTTATGGCCTTTACTATAAACCATCTATTTAGATCTGTGATGTTAGATTCTCGTCTCAGGTAATCCTCAACTGCTGCAATGCCCTTAACATGTGGAATGCTGGTATACAATGCTTGTACGTGACACGTCAGCCATCTGTACGAGCTTTTCCATTTGAATTTCGCAAAAAGATTTAGTACCGCAGAGGAATCCTTTAGATATGAAGGTAACTCCCCTACGATACTTTGCAGGAAATAATCCACATACTGGGATAGGTTTGCTGTCAGTGAGGATATACCTGAGACTATTGGTCTCCCTGGCGGGTTTATTAGAGATTTGTGCAGCTTAGGTAGATGGTAGAACACCGGTATTTTTGGTGACTTATTGTAAAGAAACCCATGTTCTTTCTCTGTTATTATTGTTTGGGATAGTGCTTCATCTAGAAGTTTTTTAAGCGTAAGTAGAAATGATGCTGTAGGATCTGAGGTTAATTTCTTATAGAAGACAGGGTCACAAAGGAGTCGGTGTGCCTCCTGCTCATATATAGAGCGATCTTGTAGAACCACACCTCCTCCCTTGTCAGCCTGTCTAATGATAAGTTGGTTATTATCCTGCAGAAATTTTAATGCAAGATTTTCAGCCTTGGACATATTCTGTTTAATGTTCCATTTTCTATCACTATTGTTAATTTTATTTAGATCATTATAAACCATATCAAAAAAGGTTTCTACATGATTCCCCCTAGAGTGATATGGGTAAAAAGTAGATTGGGTCTTAAACGGCGTGTGGATACATACTGTTGATTCATTATCTTTCTCTATTTCTTGAATTGTATTTACTATATTATTGGATTCTTTTTTCAGTTTAATAAAGTGTCTTTTTAGTGTGATATTTCTTATAAATTTATTAAGATCTTTAAAAAGTTGAAATGAATTTGCCCCACTAGTCTTAGAAAAAGAGAGTCCTTTACTTAAGACTTTTTTTTGATCCTCTGTAAGGATAAACGTGGAGAGATTAAAAATACCTTTATCTACCTGGATGGGTTGAGTCCCTAGAATTCTTTTCTTTTGGACCCTGGATCCACCTCTTTTCCCTCTTCTGGCAATGGTCTTTTTAACTTGGTCCCTGAGATCACCTGTTTGTGATTCTCTGTGCTTTTCACTTCTTTTTCGGGAGAGCCATGCCTCCTCCTTATTAGATCTAAAAAAAGAGATGGAGAGGAGGGAGAAGGGGAGGGTGCAGGGCGATTCTCACGTATATGTTCTGGTATCCTTACAGGAGGTCTATATGACTCATTTTGTTGTTGATAATTAGTTTGTCTATTTCTATTATATTTATAGTTTTCGTCATAATTTCTCCCTTTATAGTTAGGGTTCCTGGGATGTCCCCCCCTTTGGGGATACGATCTATCTCTTCTAGGGTATTCCCTTTTATCTATATACTGATAACCTCCATGTTGCCTCCCTCTATCATTTTGTTCTCCATTCATTCTATGGCTATTTAGATGTTCTAAATTGCCATTAGGGCGACCATTAGAATCCCCATTGGGGTCATTCACAATTTTATTGTCAGTCATCTTTCCTTTGGTATTATCTTTGGCCCATGTTCGTTGTTTATTTGTATCGTAGTCATTTTTGTCTCTAAAGAACTTAAAGTGCTTGGTTTTTGCGGTCTCGTCATCATGTTGCTCTAAGTTGGCGCACACCTCGTGTTCCAACTCAGAGCAATCATTGGCGATAATAAGGGGCTCCATAGTTTTAATTTGTTCTTCAATTTGGGCTCCTAATTCTTTTAGTGATTTATTTCTCTCAAATATTATTAGTCGCACTAAGTCATTGGAACATTCATCTAAAATGCGTACCCACTCCTTCATGAAGTGTTCATTGTCCCTACCAAAGGTGGGGGTTTTTTAATATGCGTAGGCCTCTAGGCAATCTACCACAGTCTAAATATCTCTGCATTGTACGTCTCTCAAACCATTGTTTACTTTCTGTGATGAGAAGTTTTTCTAGGTTTTTAAACATTTCTTTCATAGACGTTTGCTCATTGCTAGACTCATTAGTCCCTTTGGGCTCCTCTGCAAAAAGGAGATCAAAGGCCTCTTCACGTTTGGCTCTGCAAGCATTTAGACTCCAAACCATAGTGATGTTGAACTATAACACAGATAACTTATACAATGAAAATAAGTGCAGCACTAGATAAAGTGAAAAAACAATATAACAAAGACAGATAAAGTGCGCAAATTAATATTTCTATTATTTAAACCCTTCACCACCGTTGTGTTAATTATATAACAAAATACAACCTCTAAGTCGATGGGTGACCTGCAGCTATGTGAACAGGGGTAAACCCCTAGGCAACTGAAACACAAAAAAGACAAAAGCGCAAACGCACATAGTCTGATGTACGCAGATATTATACCCTAAAATTATAATCACCCATTTTTACAAACTTCACTATGTGCGTTTGCGCTTTTGTCTTTTTTGTGTTTCAGTTGCCTAGGGGTTTACCCCTGTTCACATAGCTGCAGGTCACCCATCGACTTAGAGGTTGTATTTTGTTATATAATTAACACAACGGTGGTGAAGGGTTTAAATAATAGAAATATTAATTTGCGCACTTTATCTGTCTTTGTTATATTGTTTTTTCACTTTATCTAGTGCTGCACTTATTTTCATTGTATAAGTTATCTGTGTTATAGTTCAACATCACTATGGTTTGGAGTCTAAATGCTTGCAGAGCCAAACGTGAAGAGGCCTTTGATCTCCTTTTTGCAGAGGAGCCCAAAGGGACTAATGAGTCTAGCAATGAGCAAACGTCTATGAAAGAAATGTTTAAAAACCTAGAAAAACTTCTCATCACAGAAAGTAAACAATGGTTTGAGAGACGTACAATGCAGAGATATTTAGACTGTGGTAGATTGCCTAGAGGCCTACGCATATTAAAAAAATCCCACCTTTGGTAGGGACAATGAACACTTCATGAAGGAGTGGGTACGCATTTTAGATGAATGTTCCAATGACTTAGTGCGACTAATAATATTTGAGAGAAATAAATCACTAAAAGAATTAGGAGCCCAAATTGAAGAACAAATTAAAACTATGGAGCCCCTTATTATCGCCAATGATTGCTCTGAGTTGGAACACGAGGTGTGCGCCAACTTAGAGCAACATGATGACGAGACCGCAAAAACCAAGCACTTTAAGTTCTTTAGAGACAAAAATGACTACGATACAAATAAACAACGAACATGGGCCAAAGATAATACCAAAGGAAAGATGACTGACAATAAAATTGTGAATGACCCCAATGGGGATTCTAATGGTCGCCCTAATGGCAATTTAGAACATCTAAATAGCCATAGAATGAATGGAGAACAAAATGATAGAGGGAGGCAACATGGAGGTTATCAGTATATAGATAAAAGGGAATACCCTAGAAGAGATAGATCGTATCCCCAAAGGGGGGGACATCCCAGGAACCCTAACTATAAAGGGAGAAATTATGACGAAAACTATAAATATAATAGAAATAGACAAACTAATTATCAACAACAAAATGAGTCATATAGACCTCCTGTAAGGATACCAGAACATATACGTGAGAATCGCCCTGCACCCTCCCCTTCTCCCTCCTCTCCATCTCTTTTTTTAGATCTAATAAGGAGGAGGCATGGCTCTCCCGAAAAAGAAGTGAAAAGCACAGAGAATCACAAACAGGTGATCTCAGGGACCAAGTTAAAAAGACCATTGCCAGAAGAGGGAAAAGAGGAGGATCCAGGGTCCAAAAGAAAAGAATTCTAGGGACTCAACCCATCCAGGTAGATAAAGGTATTTTTAATCTCTCCACGTTTATCCTTACAGAGGATCAAAAAAAAGTCTTAAGTAAAGGACTCTCTTTTTCTAAGACTAGTGGGGCAAATTCATTTCAACTTTTTAAAGATCTTAATAAATTTATAAGAAATATCACACTAAAAAGACACTTTATTAAACTGAAAAAAGAATCCAATAATATAGTAAATACAATTCAAGAAATAGAGAAAGATAATGAATCAACAGTATGTATCCACACGCCGTTTAAGACCCAATCTACTTTTTACCCATATCACTCTAGGGGGAATCATGTAGAAACCTTTTTTGATATGGTTTATAATGATCTAAATAAAATTAACAATAGTGATAGAAAATGGAACATTAAACAGAATATGTCCAAGGCTGAAAATCTTGCATTAAAATTTCTGCAGGATAATAACCAACTTATCATTAGACAGGCTGACAAGGGAGGAGGTGTGGTTCTACAAGATCGCTCTATATATGAGCAGGAGGCACACCGACTCCTTTGTGACCCTGTCTTCTATAAGAAATTAACCTCAGATCCTACAGCATCATTTCTACTTACGCTTAAAAAACTTCTAGATGAAGCACTATCCCAAACAATAATAACAGAGAAAGAACATGGGTTTCTTTACAATAAGTCACCAAAAATACCGGTGTTCTACCATCTACCTAAGCTGCACAAATCTCTAATAAACCCGCCAGGGAGACCAATAGTCTCAGGTATATCCTCACTGACAGCAAACCTATCCCAGTATGTGGATTATTTCCTGCAAAGTATCGTAGGGGAGTTACCTTCATATCTAAAGGATTCCTCTGCGGTACTAAATCTTTTTGCGAAATTCAAATGGAAAAGCTCGTACAGATGGCTGACGTGTGACGTACAAGCATTGTATACCAGCATTCCACATGTTAAGGGCATTGCAGCAGTTGAGGATTACCTGAGACGAGAATCTAACATCACAGATCTAAATAGATGGTTTATACTAGAGGCCATAAAATATGTGCTTAGCCATAACTATTTTCTTTTTCTTTCCCAGTTCTTCTTGCAGGTTTGCGGAACTGCAATGGGCACACGTTTTGCCCCCAGCTTCGCAAACCTGTATATGGGGAACTGGGAAGAAACCTTCATCTATAAGGAAAATCCATTCCTGAAACATATAGTGATATGGCGTCGCTATATAGATGACATTCTCTGTGTGTGGGAGGGTGATGAAGAATCAATAGATAGATTTATGAATTACATCAATCATAATGACCATAATCTGGTATTCACCCATGTAACACACACGGAGAATGTCAGCTATTTAGATCTGGATCTAAAAGCTTCAGAGGCAGAAGGGGTAACAACTAAAACCTTCTTTAAAAAGGTAGATACGAACAATCTCTTACTGGCCTCCAGCAATCATAAAAGAACTTGGATTAGCAACATACCTGGAGGTCAGTTTATGAGAATAAAGAGAAACTGCAGCAATGAGGCAGATTTTGAACTACAAGCCCAATTTCTGTTCTTAAGATTCTTAGAAAGAGGATACAATTATAAACAACTTATACTTGAACTAGAAAAGGTTAGAAAAATAGATCGAAATAAACTGTTGACACAAAAAAAGAAAAGTCCTTCAAATGTTGATGAAGACCGAATAGAAGTTCCTTTTATTACAAACTATAACTCTATGCACAGACAAATAGAAGGAGTCATAAAAAAACATTGGGGGATTATATCTACAGACCCCATTCTCAGTGGACACATAAACACATCTCCCAAGTTTATTTACAGGAAGGCTCGCAGTTTAAAAGACACACTAGTCCCGAGTGACATTGGGAAAACTGTAATAAATAGAGGTGCCCAATCCTGGTTGAGCAGCAATTTAGTAGGGAACTTCCCTTGTGGAAGATGTTGTATATGTAAACTCCTACATACTGAACGTAAAACATTTAGATCAAATATAGATCATAAAGTGTATAATATTACTGAATTTATCAATTGTAATACAAGATTCTTAGTGTACCTATTAGAATGCCCCTGCGGCCTGCAATATGTAGGCCGCACAAAACGTTGTCTGAAAACACGTATCCAAGAGCACGTGAGAAATATCAAACATGCACTACAGACTCATAGTGTAAGTCGTCATTTCTCAACCCACCACAACAAAGACCCCTCAACCCTGACCTTCAAAGGGATTAAAACCATTCCCCAAAATAGACGTGGAGGAGACAGAATAAAAGACATATCTGTCCAAGAAACTTATTGGATCCACCAATTGAAGTCTTTAGGTCCTAAAGGTCTAAATGAAAACATAGACCTATGGTGTCTATACTAAATAATATGTATAAATAGGCCCCTTATAGTTACATGTCTTTTTTCAGCTGAGTGCTTGGTCCTATGTATAAGATCTGAACAACATCAGTGATACCCATTCATAGTAAATATAAAGTATTTTTTATATGTGTTATTAACACTTGTTTGTTTTATTTCAGAGCCTTTGAAATATTTACAGTCACTGGCATTTTTATTAAAGTGTTTTTAGTTGTTATGAGTTAATAATAAATGAATAAATGTATTGTGTTTTTAATATACCCCTGGACCAGCACTGAAATGGTCAACCCACAAGAGCACTCAAAGAAGTAAATACTTCAAATACCCACACCTGTGGGATGGTGCAGAGTGAGGATCAGATTGGTGTAGCCACCTCTGATTGTGACCAATCAGTAGCGGCCTATGGGTATAAATATGCTCTTAAATCAATTCAATTTATCCCTGAAGAAGAAGCTTTTGCTTCGAAACGCGTTGGATAAAGATTTTATAAGTCCTAGAACTGTATCTCCACACTCTGTGTGGCATATCTGCATTGGACTGATTTCTCACACAAAAAACTGCATTCGGCAAACTGCAGTAAAGCTACGATCACGCTTTACGTCCCAACCTCCCTTTGCGGCCGGTTGCAAAACCCCGCGGGACACGTGACCTACCATCAAAGTGTTCCGAGACGTAGTGGCAGTCGGAAATAGACCCAAGGAGTGAGCGGCAGTGACGGCAGCGATTGGGGAAGGAGATTGATCACGATACAGCACCGCAGTGGAGGTTCCATACCACGACTGAGACAGCTTGTCCTGGATGCTGTGAGAGAGAATTCCTGAGGCCTGGAGGCGGCAGTGCGGCGTTTGGTAAACTCATGTATTGCACATGAAATGCTTTATACCCATTAATCTGATGTACGCAGATATTATACCCTAAAATTATAATCACCCATTTTTACAAACTTCACTATGTGCGTTTGCGCTTTTGTCTTTTTTGTGTTTCAGTTGCCTAGGGGTTTACCCCTGTTCACATAGCTGCAGGTCACCCATCGACTTAGAGGTTGTATTTTGTTATATAATTAACACAACGGTGGTGAAGGGTTTAAATAATAGAAATATTAATTTGCGCACTTTATCTGTCTTTGTTATAACTGCTCAGGAGATAGGACTAAAATAGTGAAGAGATTACTGCTATAAGGTCTGTTTTCAAAGTACAGTACATGTGTGATGAACTGTCTGTGTCCTGCATGCTGAAGAGAAGCTGCCTTGTTTTCTATGCTGAAGAGAAGCTATTTTGTTTATGTCTGCTGAAGAGAAGCTATTTTGTTTTGTTTGCTGTATGTTTTAAGGCTCAATAAATAAGCCTTATCAAGAGACCCTGCGTGTGTTGTTGCATGTACTCTGCAACACAGCCCTTAGTGGATATTTTCTTTTTTCGTGTCTCTATGGGTGAGAGACTTACCAGGCCGCAGGGAAAGATTTGTCAGTATTCACGGTCACACTGTTTAATTTGTGTTAGGTTGTGCTGTTCTTTTGTTTCTTTTTGCCTTTTAGTGGTTCTAGGCCTAAGTGACTAATAGAAAGTTCAGATGTTCTTGAACCCCGGCTTCGCATATTGCAGCAGGCATAAGCTCATGATTTAAATGGATAGGAAGCTGAAAAAGCGACACATTTGCATGCCATTACCCAGAATCCTGCTCTGCGAGTTAACAAATGTGTGACGTGACAATAGTATGAATAAAGCAGGTTTGGGGACCTGTGGAAGACCTGCAGATTCACTCCTGCGTTTCCTACCGTGAACACAAACATATTCATATCACAGGAAACAAAGAAGTGGTATTTTAATTTAGGGAGAATTGATCTCTTTGAGGCAGTGAATTACTTTATAAGAAATCGATTGCAACAGCGCTAACTTGTGAACAGTGTCCTAAAATAAATAAAATATGTATAACAATAATCTAGTACAGCTAAACCCCGTTATAACGCGCCTCGCTATACCGCGAATCGGTTATAATGCGGTCTGAGCATGGCTCCCGAATTGAAAGCCTCCATTTTGCCGGCTTACCTGCATCTCAAATTTTCCATTTTGCCGCCTTACACTCTCCTCTTACAGCTCATCTCTCTCCTCTTCCTGCTGTCCACTCTGCCCGTCTTGTGCCATCGGGGTTTTTTTTTTTTTCAAACATTCAATTCAATGCTTTATTGACTACCAGACACAGACACAAATAAACATTAATACATTTTGTACAAAACACATGCAGGGATTGAACTCGGGACCTTCTGATACCAATGCCTTGCCTCTTACCTCTACACCATAGGCTTGGTGTGACAAGACAGAACCTATAAATATATTTATCCTCTACAACACAAGGTACATGTCAATGTGAAATCTTAAGTCTATTTCTAGCTGTCTATGACATCACACAGTTCTGTGGTCTAGTGGAAGAACTTCTTACCAACATATGCAAGGGTCCTGGGTTCAATTCCTGTATGAAATGGTATAATTAACTTTTTTAATAAATTATTATTTTAATTATGTTGTATAATTTATAAATATATAATTCTTTATTATTCTTTATTAAATAATAATTATTCATTAATCAATAATGATGTATTAATAATAATTCATTATTAATCATTCTTTATGATTAATTATGTATTATTAATAAGTATGATTATTAATTATTATTAACAGTTAATTAACTTATTAATAATTATTACTAAATACTTAATAATAATTATTAATACTTACTTATTAATGAAACGTTAATTATTAATAATTAAGTATTAATAATTACTTAATAATTATTAGCACCCAATTAGTAATAATAATTATTAATACTTAATTATTAACAACAATTATTAATACTTACTAATTATTAATAGTTATTAAGTATTAATAAGTTTTATTAATAATTAAGTATTAATAATTATTATTACTAATTGGGTATTAATAATTATTAGGTATTAGTAATACTTATTAGTCAAAATTATTAATTGTTAATGATAATTAATAATCATACTTATTAATCATAATATAATTAATAATAATAGTATTATTAATTAATAATTATTAAAAAATAATTATTAATAATACTTAATACATAATTATTAATTAGTTAATTAACTGCTAATAATAATTAATCATCATACTTATTAATAATACATTATTAATCATAAAGAATGATTAATAATGAATTATTATTAATACATCATTATTGATTAATGAATAATTATTACTTAATAAAGAATAATAAAGAATTATATATTTATAAATTATACAACATAATTAAAATAATAATTTATTAAAAAAGTTAATTATACCATTTCATACAGGAATTGAACCCAGGACCCTTGCATATGTTGGTAAGAAGTTCTTCCACTAGACCACAGAACTGTGTGATGTCATAGACAGCTAGAAATAGACTTAAGATTTCACATTGACATGTACCTTGTGTTGTAGAGGATAAATATATTTATAGGTTCTGTCTTGTCACACCAAACCTATGGTGTAGAGGTAAGAAGCAAGGCATTGGTATCAGAAGGTCCCGAGTTCAATCCCTGTATGTGTTTTGTACAAAATGTATTAATGTTTAATTGTGTTTGTGTCTGTGTCTGGTAGTCAATAAAGCATTGAATTGAATGTTTGAAAAAAACAATGGCATACGACGGCAAGAGAGCAGAGAGTTATGAGCACGTGGACAGCAGGAAGAGGAGAGCACTGGTAAGGCGGCAAAATGGAGGAGATTTAAATCTGTAATGAGGAAGCTCCAGAGCTGATGCCGGTGAAATTTTAACGCGAACCCGGTTGTAATGCGGTCTTTGGGTTGTGGACCCCAAGGACCGCGTTATAACGGGGTTTAGCTGTATATAACAGAAATAAATATCTTAAAGTGAATAATTAACGTGAACTGTGATCAATTAGTAAATATAGTGAAAATTCCACCACCCAGTGTAAAAGGTGCTAACAGAAAAGCTACTCAAAACCCTTGTATAGACTGTTGTATACTTGTTGTATAGTGAATTACTTTGGCAGACCCACGTGTAGCTCAAGATATGATTGTGCCACAGTCTAATTTTTGCGGGAGGGGCACACACATTAGTTCTGTATAAACCCCCCTGTCACTCACCAGCTTCCCAATCTTCCCTTGTGCTCGCTGCAGCAGTGTGTTCACTGAAACAATCGCCTCCTGCTTCTCAGCTATATCTGTCTGCAAACACTGCAAGATGATAACATGTTAAAATGGTAACTCCAATGCCCTAGCTGCACATTATTATCTAAATGTCTCCCCCTTATGTTTACACTTTAGATGCATCAACAGAGGATGCTGATGTGCAATCCAGATTATTAGCAATGCTGATTGGCTAATGTACTGGACCACCACAGCTAATGACTAAGGACTTGCACCTTATGATTTGAATCCTTGAATGACAATATGAATATATCCAAGATCGCTATATTAATAAAGGTCCAAGACATGGTACCACAATGATTAACACTATATCATAATCAAATTCAACTGTAGATATTTAAGCATATCTGGATATGGCAGATCACATGTGCTGTATGTCCTTGTACAAAAAGCTTACACTTTAATGTTGGGGTCTGGGAGGGGGGAGGAAAGGGAAGATCATGCACACCTAAAAATGTAATGCAAAAAACATTTTTATTTATAATGGCTGGACCATGACCTTGTTATACGCAAACATAGTCGATTCATTTTTACAATGCCCTTATGGGGTACCTGGTAACGTCATGGACACTCGCTTGTTTTTTAGGTGCCAAGTTGTCTGATCGCTCGGACTGAGCAGGGAGCCCAATTCGAACGGATTGTGGCATGTAAATAGTGATTTGTGGAGGTAGACAATATGTTTGTACGAGAGGTTAATTGCTATATTTTGAATTATGCCGAAATCTGATTGGGCCAATAGGGTTACTAGTGTCTTCTGTGATAACCTGATTTACATACACTTATTTTTTACTCTGTTTTTTTTCATTTATCTACAGACCATTGTAGAACCAAGATGTAAAACAGAATAATTATCCTGCGTTTGACATTGTCATATCTGTCTGTCTAAGTGTCTCTGTGTAAATAAACCAGTGGATCACAAGCAATGCTGCCCAGAGCTCACACTGCACCTTTGTTGGGTAGAGAGACAGAGATCCCGTCAATGTGATTGCACTGGCTCCTAATATTGGACCTCCAGCAACTTACTTACACGTTGAGAGCAAAGTGCATGGCTTTTTCTGTAGGTGTCTTCATAAGAAATCAATGACAACCGTATATTGTTAGCACTAGATGTAGTGTTCTTGCTTTTAAATGACCAGTTACCTCGTTTAACTTGTTCAGCATCTGTGATTCTTGCATTACTTCTTTGTACTTCTGCCAGGTTTCCTAGAAATACAGAAGGATTTGGGATCAAATTCAACTCCATCTTTACCAATTCATGAAAGTTTACAAAGCTTCTTGTCTCCAACGTACCAAGTGCGCAGAATTCAAATTAAAAGCCTCAGGCAGAAACATGGTTACAATTGTTTTACATTTGTTATAACTTGATTACAACTTCTCAAAAATCCTATTTTACTACAGTCTGGGATATTTCTTATAGAAAAGGAGTACCAACTGCAGTGCCGACCTTTTCATGGTGTATAATCTGTCTTTTTCACAACTCAAGTCTGGATGACCCAAAAACAATGGAGCCCATGTACCAAGATCATATTTTGTGCGTCGAAATTTTAGTGCTAAAAGGTAGTACAAATGGTGTGTCCCGTGTATGACGGTCGCTATGTGACTTCATACATAAAATGCATAGTTCGTTATTTGAAATTAAAATCGGGTCATGTTGAATACTTGATGGATGCAATTAAAATAAAAACAGAATTATGTGTATTTATTTAGGATTAGTATCAGTAAATATACATTTGTAGAATATTTATAACAGCCATCCTGTGAAAATAATACATTTTGTTAACCTATATAAAGAAGCATCCACCCTGTGTCAAATACATTTTTGATTGATACGCAGCAACTTTATTCTGCATTAACAATATAAAATAGGCTTTTTAGGATTTAAGCAAAGTTTAGCTTCTGAGTGTCGTGCACATCCCGTTTCTGGGCGCCAATATACTTGACCAAAAACATTTGATGCCTACGGCGCAGATTGAGGGAAACAAAAAAGTTATTACATGGGCGTGCAATATAATTTGTTATTGCTGTGCGTCAAGTTTACACCAAAAATTCAATTTGCGCCACTTGGTACATCCGCCCCGCTGACTTGGTCAAATGGAATTCCTGGTGAGATTTTCTACTATTAATGGTATGGTTCATGTTTCTGTGGATTCCATCAATCTAACCTCTAATAATCCCTGGATACCGCTATTAAAAGCAGGTTAGACACAAAGTGAATCTGAATGTTCTCATGTAAGGTAAGAACTTTGTGCGTGTGTAACCTTTTGGGTTCCACCAAGACGTAGTCACTACGCCATGGGGTCTGGCACTCAGGGTGGCCACATCATGCCAAGAGAGTGCTTTTCCGGGTCATGTGACCGCGGCCCATCCAGTACTAAAGAACTATTCTGTTCAGTGTTCTGCATCTCCCTACTGTCCAACTGTCACCGCCTGTGATGTTACTTATGGCTCAGCCCGTGACAAGTCTCTTTGTATTAGCAGAAGCTGGTGTTTGAACGGAAACTGATTTTAATATAAATGTTTTTATTTCAGGCCGAGTTTCATTAGCAGTGATGTATCCCCAGTATTAGACGTTTCTATCCTGCACGATAAATAGTTACATTGTATCTGCCTGTTATCTGGGGAGAATTGAATTGCTGAATTATATTGAGGTCTAGAATACCTGGAAACTTTTTTTATCAAAAATGGTAATACCAAAGTGGCAGAGAGGAGCTTTGCATGTGCTCCTCTTTGCCACCCTGCCACCTATAGTTTTTTTAAACTTTCATAATCTCCATGTGTGTTTAAAAAGTGTTTTGTTTTTTTAGAGAAACAAAACAAAAAGGAGTGTTGCAATTTGTTGTTTTTTCCCCCAGCATTTCAGCAACTTATCTAATAGTTTTCAGCTAAATAAATGGTAATGGCTAAATAAAAAAAAAAAAACTTACATCTAGTTGTCTTGCGTGACTCTGCTGGACTACAGACACCTCTTCCTGGGCATTTCTCAGCAATTCTTGTCTTTCTGTCTCAAACACCTCTAGCTGAGCCTGCTCTGGGAAGCAAAGGGGTCGTCATGTTTGGGTTTGTATGTACAGACAAAAAATAGAGAGCACAGATTGCTCCATGGGATTGATGGATTAGTGATGCCTTTTACAAGATCAATGTCATTATAAAATAAATCCAATTGTACATACCGGAGAACTGCCTCAGGTTTAATAAAGAGCCTGCTCTCCTTCATTTGGCATAACCCAACACGTCTGAAATGATTCACACAATTCCTTCAGTCTCTGGCACCCTCACAAAATGTTCTCTGCTCTGCAAACCTGTCATTGTAACAGTGTATTCCTAGATCTGTCGTCCAGCCACATTTGAAAGTCATAGCAGCGTCTTAAAGCACGGGATGTGCAAACCTATTCTCTGGGCTAGAGGTGGGTGAAACTTGCAAAGATGCTTTTGCAAACGTGAAGTTGGTTTTAATTTTAAAAAAATTAGCTCTGACTGATTCACTACTTTTTTCCCCAAACAAAAAGGGCCATTTTGGATGGTTCGTGAACTCGGGTGAAAGCATTGCACATCTTTACTCTGGACCACCAGCCACGCCAGGTATTAGGAACAACCAGTGCATATACACACACACAGTTGAATGCGTCTAATTTACCGTAAAACTGATTTTTCGTGGCGAATCCAGAAACGATGGGCTGGCTCAAGTTTAAGAACTTCTGCCCTAATGTTTCATGGCAAGATATTTTAAATAATTCCATCGATAAATACATGCAATTTTCTGTGGTAATGAAAGCCCGTGTATAGTAATAAGATCTATGTATATGTGCATACGAATTATGAAACAGATAAACCCAACAGCATTAAAATCTGGAACAGCAGAACAGCCATGTAAAATGTTCATCTCTATCGGTCAAATAAAAGGTATCACACCATGTAAAGAATTCCCTTTTACAGGATTTCATACTGTTCTTATACTACATTAAAATCTCTTCAACTGACAGAGCGAAAGTGCAATGCAAAGATAATATAAGACGTTTATTCTAAGCTATATTACATAATAGATGAGATTGAAAAAAAACAAAAAAAAAAAAACTTATGTCCTTTGAGTTCAACCTATGTTAATTCAGACAACAGATATTCATCCTATATTTTCATTTACAGTATTTTGATCCAGAGGAAGGAAAGCAAAAAAACCTCAGCGAAACATCATCCAATGAAGTCTCATAAAGGGGAAAATTAAATTCCTTCCTGACTCCAAATAATGGCACTCAGATTTCTCCCTGGATCCACATCCTTCCCATATTTACATATTTGGTATATCCCTGTACAACTTTCCTTTCTAAAAAGATGTCCAACCTTTTTCTTAAAGATATCATTAAAGATCTGATTCCTACATGTATGGGTGCCCTGCAATATAGCAAAAAGCACCTGTACACGTAACACACAAGAGTGAATGCAACTTTGGATATTGTGACTGTTTGGGGTTTCATACTAGTACAGTGGTTCCCTGCTTGGTCATTCAACCCAAGGGTGCGCAAACTGGGGGCGCAGGATTTTTCAGGGGGGGGGGGGGCGCAGCGTTTGCAGAGGCCCCGCGCTCTTCCCCAAGGCATTTCAATTAAATGAATAGAAAAAAAGGGGAATAGTGCGCAATCTAATTTTAAACGTGACGTGATAAGTGAGAATATATGAAATAAATAACTTAACCTAAGATTGAGCGTCTGCAGCTGTGATGGAAGGTGGGGGGGGCTCAGGAACCCCCTGGAACTAACAAATGGATACAAAAAAAAGACACAGCGCACAACGCTCATAGTGCATTACAAAATATTATTGACATGAATAATAAATGGTGAGTAATGTGCGTACATCAAATAAATTAATAACAAGCAGTTTCGGGATATTTTACCCAACGCCTCCGGAGACCAGGATATATGTCTTTGCAGGGGTGATACTGCTGTCCTCGATGGTGCAGGGTCCTATTGAAATGTGTGCACAACCTCTGCTTGATCTTGCTCCCCTGAGCACAGGCAGGCTGGGAGCTGCTGATTCCTGCAGTGTTTCAGCAGGGCAGTTTTAGACATCAGCTGTGCGCCAACACTCTCCTCCGTGTGGATCACTTCCTGGATCGTGACGTCACCGCAGGGATTCGGCGCCGCTCAGCAACAGTCAAAATCGCGCAGTAGGGTGCCAGTATGGGGCTAGAGCACTAGTACAAGCTTGTCCTACGCGTTTCGAAACGGAACGTTTCTTCTTCAGGGGCTAATATTAAGTGGATTTCGGGTAAAAGCTATATATCCCGCAATCGTGTCTCATTGGTTAATCCCTTAATCCTATTGTCCAATAGGGAACCAACGGGGGCGGGATTAGAGTCCCGAAAGACATACGTCACTAACTAAGGTTAACATATGCAAAAAAACTTTGAACAAACTTTAATAACAAGAACAATGTTAACCAAGACGCAAATGATGGGCCTGAGTGCGAGTAAGTGCATAGGAGAGTGAGAGAGTGACCTGTCTGCACTTACTCGCACTCAGGCCCATCATTTGCGTCTTGGTTAACATTGTTCTTGTTATTAAAGTTTGTTCAAAGTTTTTTTGCATATGTTAACCTTAGTTAGTGACGTAGTGACACGATTGCGGGATATATAGCTTTTACCCGAAATCCACTTAATATTAGTCCCTGAAGAAGAAACGTTCCGTTTCGAAACGCGTAGGACAAGCTTGTACTAGTGCTCTAGCCCCATACTGGCACCCTACTGCGCGATTTTGACTGTTGCTGAGCGGCGCCGAATCCCTGCGGTGACGTCACGATCCAGGAAGTGATCCACACGGAGGAGAGTGTTGGCGCACAGCTGATGTCTAAAACTGCCCTGCTGAAACACTGCAGGAATCAGCAGCTCCCAGCCTGCCTGTGCTCAGGGGATATATACACACAGAGAACACCCGCACAACTTAGTATTTTGAACCAATGTGAGGTGCTAACTAGGTAGAAACAAGAATGCATAAATAGAGAAAAGAAACCTAGTATATAAGCACTCTTCTTCACAACTAAATGTATAATGAATGTATTAAAATACTTTATTGAATCAATGAATAAAAAAATGGGGTTTAAAATAAGATATATATCAAACAGTACGTGACTGTCATTAGTAACGTAACTCTGGTAAGTTAGGTTGATGAAACATATGGGGATCCCTTATAGATATTCGGGATCCTTATGCTATTGTATAGCTGCCTATTAATATAGGACTAAGGCCGTCACTGGGCCACTGCTTAGAAACTGATCTGTCCCTTATAAGGCGGATCTGAAATGTGTAATAGTAAGCTATAAAATGCTTTGTTCGTCCGCTATATGTGTAATCTGTATAAAGACAGCTGGCAGCCTCCCTGGCGGTGTGTCTTATGAATAGGGTTAAACCAAAGCACTAGAAAGGGACCCACGTAAGAGTTTCTTCCCCACACCACCACTAGCCTATGAGGTATTATTGTTTAACTAAAAAGTAACCAGATGTCCCTAACTAATAAGTATACAGGCAATGACAGCCCGATGGGTACTGGATACCACTGAAGGCTAATGTGGAGGAATAAAAGAATTCTTCCCCCAATGTGGTTTAGTAAATGGTCTCCATACAGGAGACCATTTACTAAACCACATTGGGGGAAGAATTCTTTTATTCCTCCACATTAGCCTTCAGTGGTATCCAGTACCCATCGGGCTGTCATTGCCTGTATACTTATTAGTTAGGGACATCTGGTTACTTTTTAGTTAAACAATAATACCTCATAGGCTAGTGGTGGTGTGGGGAAGAAACTCTTACGTGGGTCCCTTTCTAGTGCTTTGGTTTAACCCTATTCATAAGACACACCGCCAGGGAGGCTGCCAGCTGTCTTTATACAGATTACACATATAGCGGACGAACAAAGCATTTTATAGCTTACTATTACACATTTCAGATCCGCCTTATAAGGGACAGATCAGTTTCTAAGCAGTGGCCCAGTGACGGCCTTAGTCCTATATTAATAGGCAGCTATACAATAGCATAAGGATCCCGAATATCTATAAGGGATCCCCATATGTTTCATCAACCTAACTTACCAGAGTTACGTTACTAATGACAGTCACGTACTGTTTGATATATATCTTATTTTAAACCCCATTTTTTTATTCATTGATTCAATAAAGTATTTTAATACATTCATTATACATTTAGTTGTGAAGAAGAGTGCTTATATACTAGGTTTCTTTTCTCTATTTATGCTGTGCTCAGGGGAGCAAGATCAAGCAGAGGTTGTGCACACATTTCAATAGGACCCTGCACCATCGAGGACAGCAGTATCACCCCTGCAAAGACATATATCCTGGTCTCCGGAGGCGTTGGGTAAAATATCCCGAAACTGCTTGTTATTAATTTATTTGATGTACGCACATTACTCACCATTTATTATTCATGTCAATAATATTTTGTAATGCACTATGAGCGTTGTGCGCTGTGTCTTTTTTTTGTATCCATTTCAATTAAATGCCAGGGGATCACGTGAAGCCTCTGCAACTTCCCTTACCTTGTCTCCGGCGATGCGTCGCCATGTCAACGTGGCATTAAATGAAGTCACGTTACCATGGCACCGTGACGTCACCGACACCGCTGCGTAATTTGACGCCGGAGACATGGTAAGGAAGGGGGCATGAGCAGGTGGGTGGGGGGGAGGGGTGCAGACAGGGGCGCAGGGGGGGGAAGTTTGCACACCCCTGATTTAGCCCCTCTGATAGTGAATTTGCTTTGCCATCTGTTAGCAGTGAAGATGCTAGAGGTCTGACTCATCCCTACGGACGGTACAGAAAGCAATGTCTTGCTGATAATCTCACTTTGCTTCCCCATCTCCTTAAACTTCTCCTGTTCAAATGTCTCTTTCCACCGGGTCTCCTTCTGCAGCCAGACTTCATTCAACTCCTCCAAAAGGCTTTCCTATGACAGAAACAGAGGGACACACGTTGATTCTGTAGCTGTGCCCATCTCAGCCAATCCCAGCATGGCTTCACCAGGACGTGGTACTTAACATTCATGAGAATCTAGAACAGGTTAGTGATATGCGCTCCAACATTTGTGTCCAGTCTTGATTCAATAGTAGTATATGTCCTTTATAAAGATGCAAAGGATAGGTAACTGGGGCTAGTGACGTATAAAAGCAATGACACTTCAGTAACTGTATAATCAAATATAGGGTATCTCTGTCCCTGAAGGTTAAAGGCTGAGATTGAAAAAAATCAGACCTTAAACCTCATTGGGAGAGTCCTAAATAGACATAAAGTAATGGTGTACTCACATATAATTGCCCCAGTCCTGTGTATCTTGGTAGGCGTGCAACCAGGAGAATGAGCAGAAATCCAAAGGAAAAACACTCCAACGCACAGCCAGAAATAGAGTGGGTCCCAAATAAAAAAGCTAGTAAAAAATAATCTTTATTGGTCCATGTTAAAAAACGGAGGTAAGTACCCTCCTACGCGTTTCGTAAGCAGGTACGAAACGCGTAGGAAGGTACTTACCTCTGTTTTTTAACATGGACCAATAAAGATTATTTTTTACTAGCATTTTTTGTTTGGGACCCACTCTATTTCTGGCTGTGCGTTGGAGTGTTTTTAATTTGGATTCATGAGAATCTAAGCTGAAGCAGCACTCAGATGCTAAATGGGACTTAGCAAAATTCACATATGTCAGCTGACTCATGTGGGGACACTCTTATGCCAAAATTGCTTATAGTCCAGAAGATGGGACTACAATACCTGGACTGCATTATTAACACACATGTACCCTGGCAGCTGTGTGTTTTGCAGGTGAAAGCCGCTTAGTATTGTGCAACTGCTAATTAACTTGAGCCAAACCCCCACATTTATAAAAGGAGTCTCCTGCCATAATAATAATAATAATAATAATAGCATGTTCTTGTATAACGCTGCTAGTTTTGCATAGCGCCTTACAGAGACATTTTGCAGGCACAGGTCCCTGCCCCGTGGAGTTTACAATCTATGTTTTGGTGCCTGAGGCACAGGGATATAAAGTGACTTGCCCAAGGTTAAAAGGAGCCGACACTGGGAATTGAACCAGGTTCCCCTGCTTCAAACTCAGTGCCAGTCAGTGTCAATACCTTCTGACTCTGGAAGACACAATGCCCTTGAATGGGCTGTAAGATGTCTCCCAGTTAGATAGATACATGGTGGCAGAGTGGCTCAAAATGCCAAATTAAGGCCAAGTAATTCTGTTTTCTAATCTCCCACTAGAGGGAGCTCATCTCACATTTGTGATTACTAATTATGTGTTCTTGTTTGATAACTCCAGTCTCCAGCTGCACCCAAGGGTGCCATACTAACAAGCTTTTTACCTGTAACTTTTCAAGGCTAATTAAAGAAAACAACAAATATTTAAATAGAACAAAAACTGCAGAAAATAGGTATTACTAAATATAATTTACATGTATATTTTTCATTTTTTAGCACCAACCAGCGCTTTACAATTTTTACAAACATTACATTACAGGGAATATAATACAGATGGGGTAAATACATTGGGAGATAGGAGTCTCTGCTCCAAAGATCTTACAATCCAACTACATGTCCCCGCTGTCAGTAAACAGTTAACAGCTTCAACTTTACCTTGTAGGTCTTGAAAGAACTGTGCAAAAAGTCGCAGTCATTCTGCAGGTCCTCTGTGTGAAAGAAAAGCCTAATGTAAGTACAGAAGTACAAAGTTATGCACAGCTGGCAAATAACGATAACATTAATATTAGCTGATGGGTTTTTAACCCCTTGGGTGCTGAGCAGATAAGAACCACATTGTACTGCAATACCTTGCTGACCTCTGCAATATTTAATCAGTTAAAGAGTCAGTTTATTCCCCAAATTTCTCCTGGGATGCGCTTTACCTCTGGAACAACCCAGCTGCGTCAGACTTTTCACACATTGTAACTCACTTTTTTAAAGACCCATCCAACACCTTCCTGATAAACAAACTGATTAGCTCACATCATACATCTTCAGGACACCAGCCCTCTCTCCACTGACCCTCTCCTGTCCTCCAGACCTATCATTCTATGATTTGCACATGGAGGTTAATGAGAAAATGGGAGAAAGTACTGTTTTGTACACACCAAAAAAGTTGAATGCATAACAATATATATTTAAAAAGCACCTGAACTTGGTAAAGATACAATCATTTGTTTTACTGTTGTGTATATATATTTATATCAGTAAAACAAATGATTGTATCTTTACCAAGTTCAGGTGCTTTCTTTGGTCTAGTGTTTCACCTACACTTTGGATTTTTGTATGTTGCCTTAACAAATCCTCTGTCCCTCGATCTCCAGTGCCCCCTCCCTGGTTCTGGAGATATTTCTTGTTTTCGTGCCAGTTTCTGACACACAAACTAACCTTACAAGTATGACTGCGGGATCACTAATAAAAAGCCTTGATGAAATCTCCAGGCGACATTGGGGCTTTCTTTTTGCTGCCTGACAGAGGCGGCCCCCAGAGGCCACTTATTCTTGCCTGGTAGTTAAAAGTCCAAAAATATCGGGAACCAGCGAGTCCTTGGAGATCAGGGACCATGGACCAATTTTCGGGTACTCCAGGTTCCCATAGTTTAAAACAAGATCTCCCCCCAAAAAATGTGCAGCACCGACTGCTTTATAAATAAAGATGGATTTCTGAACTCCTCCCACAGTAGCACTTAGACAACTGAGTCTCTGCCTTACCAAACTTCTTTTCAGCTTCTGCCTTCTCCTGTGCTAGTTTGGCACTGTCCTCCTCTTGAATTCTATGCAGTTCAGTGGCATGTTTCTCCCGGAGACTCCTGCACAGAACACACACACACAAAAAAAGACTCATCCCTCGTCTGCAAACAGCCCAAATTTACCAACCAAAACTCTGGTGTATCTACAGCATCTTGCTGCCATCTCCATTCTAACGCTCCACAACAGCACCCATTGTTTTCCAGGACCATACACCGACTTCAAGTTCTACCCTGGCCAAATTCACTCTCATATCCTGGGGTCTAGAAGAGAGCCCAGATTCTTGCTGTTGCTCGTCTCCGTTGAAGAACGCTTCACAGACATCAGAAGAATGTATGTGATTGGTTCCCAAAAGTGTAACGAGATGGGTATTATTTCTACATGCAGCAAAATTACAACTGTAAAATAGTCCCGTTGTTTCCGTTCTATTGGACAGGATACATTGTATCTTACAGTGTTAAAAGTATTCTGGAGTTTGGAGAGATAACTTTGGAGTTGATTAAGAACTGTACGTTACATTGTATTATTTGATCATTTTCACTTGTTCAAGAGATTGTTCAGTTTGTAAAAATAAATTAACTGTAGTTGTGTTTTTAGATGGGATTTTAGGAGGGAGAGATGAAAAATGGTATAGAAACGACAACGTTTCCATTGAAATCATGCACCGTACTGCCTCATAGCAGTGTGATAATATGGTAGGATACATATTTACACATAGCATGTGGCTGTTGTACCTGACTTCTTCCTCATTCTTCTTCTGTAGCTCTGTAACTCTGTCCTCCAGCTCCTTTGTCAGCTGAAGTAAAGAACAAAAAGGAATAGGGTTTTTTGTTTTTTTTTAGCAGCAAGGATTATGTCCTCCAGGCAAATAGACACGCACAATATCCCATGGAGTTGGGAAATTGGGGATTGATGGAAACCCAAAGGCTTGTTGTAATGCCTCTATTTATATCACAAAGAAATTAGAGGGTTGTCAGAAAAAGTAACAGAATCCTCTAAGGAAGAATGAATTAAATAGTGCACACACCCCTGGGTTATTTAAAACGTAGCATTTAATGACATGCCGTTTAATATCAAGGGCTAACACAATACACTAAAATGTTAAAAATGACAAAGATGTGATAAACAATAGTGCTCAGATTAAAAATTAGGAAGGGTGGGAAAGACCGTACAGTATATACATGTGAATTACCCAGCAAATAGTTCACACCCCATCTATAATGGTCAAATAAATATGAGGGCCAGTCCCTATGTTAATAAGGTCATTAAAGTATCACCTGTATAGCATGGATGAGATTTGGACTGCAGTGGATCCAATTTCAAAATGTATTATTAGCAGCTGCTAATAGCAGAAGTATCCAAATTAACCCTGGGTGTATGCCATAGATAAAACCTTGCTGCCTACAGCAGTCAGAATAGATGCGAGACCCAATTGCTATGTTGATAAAGTTATTGCAGTATCACCTGTGTAACAGGGATGAGGTATTGGACTGCAGAAGGTCTAATCTCCAAACAGATGACTATTACCTGCTAACTGCGGTAATAGTAGGTACCAAACTACCCTGAGTGGGCAACGGTGAGTTACACTAGCACTAGCTGATAGAAATTCTAGAGGCTACATTTTCATACTGACTATGCTACCTTGTACCAATCAGCAAATCTAAGCCCTCATACTGTAACCATCTGCCTTCTACTTCCTGGATGACGTCACTGTGTCATAACTCCCTACGCATTTTGCTCACGTGAGAGCTTCGTCAGGGGTAATGGAAGAAAAAAACCCTGCCGAAGTTCCCGCGTGAGCAAAACTCGCAGTACGTCATAATGCAGTGATGTCATCTAGGACTTGTTACACAGGTGATACTGCAATAACTATGAACATGGTAATTAGGTCTCACATCTATTCTGACTCCTGTAGACAGGGAGGTATTGTCTATGGCATACATGCAGGGTTAATTTCAAATGAATAATTTAATTAATAATTTGGATACTTCTGCTATTAGCAGCTATCAGTTATACATTTTGGGATTAGGTCCACTGCAGTCTAAATCAGACAGGTGCTACTTTAATGACCTTATTAATATAGCCACTAGCCCTCATATTTATTTGACAATTATAGACACCGTGTGATCACCTCTGGCATTTATCCAGGGTGTATTTGTTACTCCCCCTCTACCAAGTGATATTTACAACTATTCGGTGGGTAATTCATATGTACAGTTAGGTCCGGAAATAATTGGACATTGAAACAAGATTTGTTATTTCGGCTGGCTACCGAAATAAATTCAAGTTACAGTTAAATAATGAATATGGGCTTAAAATGCAGTCTATACGCTTTAATTTTAGGGTATTCACATCCAAATTGGATGAAGGGTTTAGGAATGACATCTCTTTAATATGTAGCCTCCTCTTTTTCAAGGGACCAAAAGTAATTGGACAATTGACTCAAAAGCTGTTTCATGGACAGGTGTGGGCTATTCCTTCGTTATTTCATCATCAATTAAGCAGGTAAAAGGTCTGGAGTGGATTCCAGGTGTGGCATTCGCATTTGGAAGCTGTTGCTGTGAACCCACAACATGCGGTCAAAGGAGCTCTCAATGCAAGTGAAACAGGGCATCCTTAGGCTGCAAAAAGAAAATCCATCAGAGAGATAGCAGGAACATTAGGAGTGGCCAAATCAACAGTTTGGTACATTCTGAGAAAAAAAAAATAGAACGCATTGGTGAGCTCTGCAACACAAAAAGGCCTGGATGTCCACGGAAAACAACAGTGGTGGATGATTGTACGATTCTTTCCATGGTAAAGAAATACCCCTTCACAATATCCAGCCAAGTGAAGAACACTCTCCAGGGGGTAGGCATATCATTATCCAAGTCTACTATAAAGAGAAGACTTCACGAGCAAATACAGAGGGTTCACCACAAGGTGCAAACCATTCATATGCCTTAAGAATAGAAATGCCAGATTAGACTTTGCCAAACAATATCTAAAAAAAAAGCCAGCCCAGTTCTGGAACAGCATTCTTTGGACAGATGAAACTAAGATCAATCTGTACCAGAATGATGGGAAGAAAAAAGTATGGAGAAGGCTTGGAACGGCTCATGATCCGAAGCATACCACATCATCTGTAAAACACGGTGGAGGCAGTGTGATGGCATGGGCATGCATGGCTTCCAATGGCACTGGGTCACTAGTGTTTATTGATGATGTGACAGAAGACAGAAGCAGCCAGATGAATTCTGAAGTGTATAGGGATATATTGTCTGCTCAGATTCAGCCAAAATCAGCGAAGTTGATTGGACGGCGCTTCACTTTACAGATGGACAATGACCCAAAACACTGCGAAAGCAACCCAAGCGGTTTTTAAGGCAAAGAAGTGAAATATTCTGCAATGGCCGAGTCAATCACCTGATCTCAACCTGATCGAGCATGCACTTCAGTTGCTGAAGACAAAACTTAAGGCAGAAAGACCCACGAACAAAACAACTGAAGACAGCTGCAGCAAAGTCCTGGCAAAGCATCACAAAGGAGGAAACCCAGCGTTTGGTGATGTCCATGCGTTCCAGACTTCAAGCAGTCATTGCCTGCAAAGGATTCTTGACAAAGTATTAAAAATGAACATTTTATTTATGATTGTGTTAATTTGTCCAATTACATTTGAGCCCCTGAAATAAGGGGACTGTGTATGAAAATGGTTGCAATTCCTAAACGTTTCATACGATATTTTTGTTCAACCCCTTGAATTAAAGATGAAAGTCTGCACTTCTATTGCATCTCGGTTGTTTCATTTCAAATCCATTGTGGGAGCGTACAGAGCCAACATAATAAAAATTGTGTCAGTGTCCAATTATTTCTCGACCTAACTGTATATACTGCACTGTTTTGCCCATCCTTCCTAATCTTTAATCTGAGCACTATTAATCTACTGCGTTAGCCCTTGATATTAAATGGCATGTCATTAAATGCAACATTTTAAATAGTCCAGGGGTGTGCAACATTAAATGCATTCTACATTAGAGGATACTGTAACTTTTTCTGACAACCCTCTAATTTCTTTGTGATATTGCCCTTAATGCATAAGTAAACACCCCTTTGTC
>NC_134489.1:60585036-60594008 GCF_040206685.1 Ascaphus truei | reverse complement strand
CCACCCTAGCAGGACACACGCCTCACATTTTTACATCTGTTATGTCACCAAAATATACATTGTACTGTGGTGTGTTTACAATAAACCATTTTTAAACAACATCGTATTACATTTTATTCCATCTTTCTTTTCAACATTATTATCCAACCTTTACAACAAATAGTCATCTATTGTTCCACGATTTATAAATAATACTACCTACAGTATTACACATTTACATCCCGGGCAACGCCGGGTCTCTCAGCTAGTCTATAATATACTGTAGTCACAAAAAGTGAATCCAACGTTTCAGTTCTAATGAACTCCCTGATGACGGTTCATTAGAGCCGAAAAGTTGGATTCACTTTCTGTGACTGTGTAATAATCTAATATGCTTTTTACTACACTTCTTGTGTGCTCTGGATTTCTTCAGATCTGCAGTGTATTGCAACATATTTGCAACCTGCACCCTGCACCCTGTAAATGTGCCCGTGGAATTACTGGAGTTGCCAACCTTTAAAATAAGCAAAGAAGGGTGGGTAGCCATATTGATCCTTTCTTCCATATAGTAACAAAGGAGGCAGAGGGAGTAGGTGTTGTTACCTTTTATTGGACCAACAAGTAGTTGATATGTTACAAGCTTTCAAACCTCTCTTGTAACAGATCAACAACTTGTTGGTCCAATAAAAGGTATCATACCACATACTCCCTCTGCCTCCTTTGTTACAACTGTTAATACATGAATTAAAGCATCAATCTGCACTGCTCAAATTGTGTTTGGAAAGAAGCTGGAACTGGGGTGTTTCTCGCACATGATCGCATTCAGATGATGGAACAGGGCTGTAGCTGAGTGGTGGTGATGTCCCAGCCTCCGAAGTGTGTGGACCCAGTTTAAATCCCAGTGTCTGTTCTCCTTGTAGTAAGTGACCATATCACTGTGTGCTTCATATGACAAAAGTAGATTGTAAGCTTTACGGGGCAGGGACCTAACTGTGTATGCAAAATTGTATGTACATTTATAGCAATGCAGACACGGTCAATGCTGTGTAAGAAAAATATTATTAATATGGGAACAGCTGCTTTCATTCACTGTCGGGGGTTATGTGAAAGGTGGATGGGACAGACAGATAATGGCGCTATACAAATAAAGACATACAATACAGATACAGGTTATCCATAACACAGCCATCATACACGTTGCACCCTGAAATACATGAAACCCATTCAGTCCAATGGGGCCAATAATTCATTAGGGGTTAAATCATACTTTCAACCCCACTGAGTGGGTTATTGAATGTTTCATCATTATAACCATGCTTCTCCTCACTGTGCAATTCTCTCTGTATCCTATGCTTCTCTCCACCAATTCTGCTGTTGGGTTTCTCTGTTCTCTCCCCATTCATTGCAGTAGACAAGAGAGAACCTACATTTTCAGGTGTCTTTTTTTTGTTTTGTTTTTGTTATTGTCATTCTCGGAGAGAATTTGCCCGAGGACTATTAACCCAGCAATTTAGTAAGCGTCTCTGCTGTTGCAGCCATGGGAAAAAAAAGCAACTCATTTCAGAAACCCAAGGCAGGAGAGGGAGTAACACATTGAGAAAATGCTTTCGGATTTATCAGAGCATAGTAACATTACCTGAAAGAAGTGGGTGTTACTTTGTGACCCTTTGGAAGGGCTCCCTCTTTCACAGGAGGGCCGTCCCTCCCCCCTCTCACCCTCCTTTCACATGCAGCGCCAGCGGCCGCACAATGACTTGGTTACACTGGCTTAAAAGCTGCTATTTTGCAAACAATTAGCGGAGACACATTAATCAAAGTGGCCTGAGCTGGGAATGTGTCACCCTTTTGAGAGTAGGATTTGGAGTCCCTTGATAAGACACAGAGGAGGGGCAGAGTGAGCCCGAACTCCTGTTCCCCCCGATTTTATGGATATTTCAGAAGTATTTAGTGCAGTGTTTCTCAATCCTCTAAATGGGACGCCCCAGGCAGGCCACATTGTCGGAATAACCTGTGCATTACAGAAAGTTTCTCTCTCTTTGATCACACATTATATAAGTTATGGTGGGTAAAAAAATATGACAAAAAACCCTCCATCGTACAGTGAATAGAAATATCACTTGTGAGCACATGTAACCCAGGCAGTGCTGATAAGCTGTGTAATGCGGCAGGTATAAGCTTATAGGGATCCATGTTAAAATGCAAAACCAAAAAGGTGACACTGGCGTGCTCATTTGCATTAAATGATCCCGTGTATTCTCTCAAACCTTAAAGTTGATTATAGGTTTTAAAGGCGCAGTTACCATTTTTTCTCTGTAGATGGAAGCAGGGGATCTCAGGAGCTGAGTCGGGTTTATTTCCGCTCCGCAGAACCCCTGTTTTCCCGTGATACTTACCCGGGGAGGTCCCGCCGGATACTTCCGGGATGTTTAAATGTCCGCGTTAAACGGGCCAATAGCAAACCGCAGTGGATTAGGATGCGACTTCCCATTGGCCCAAATAATGCGGGAGATTGAAACACCATTTTGTTTCCCCTGGAGGTGATGGTACCGACGGGGGGGGTCTCAGGATCAGGAGGTCCCTGGAGCTTTTCGGGGGTGGGAGGGGAGGGGGAAGGGGAGAGAGAAGGAGGAGGTCCTTTCAGCTTTTCAGAGCTTGCCAGTTATAATTTACCACATTTCTTTAGGAGACGGAGCTGCAAATGTTGCCCCATTTTTTATCCTGGAAATTGTAGGCTGCTAAAGTCACTGTTTTAAACAACATACAGAATCTCCCCCCCCCCCCCCCCTCCTCCATATACACACACACACACACACACAATCCCTCCCCCCCACCACAACAGACACACAATCCCCCCTAATGCACACACACAATCCCCACCCATTACAACACAAACACAATCCCCCCCAATGCACACACACACAATCCCCACCCATTACAACACAAACACAATCCCTCCACCCCACAATACACACACACAATCCCGACCCACCATAACCTGTAGTTGCCAGGTGTCCAGTATTGAACAGGACTGTCCTGTATTTGGACACTGTCCAGTAAAAAAAATGAGAGGTAATACTGGACATGTATGTGTCCTCCCTGAGGAGGGAGAAAGCAGGGATGTTGCTAGGGGGCGGAGCAGCTTCCTTCATCCTGATTGGCTGCTGCTGGGTAATGGAAAGAAGAGTAGGGTAGCGCAAACCAGGAGGCAGGGGAGCCACCATTCTGGGGTTGATCCGGAGACTACGGGGTTTGGCCATGTGCCTCCAAGCTACGGGTTTACCTTGTAAACCTCCGTGTGACGGCGTCCTCTCAGCACCTCCCCCCAAAACTCCTGTGAATATGGCTGTGTGGTGTCAAATGGCACTGTGCTGCCATGACAACGGGAGCGTTATGTGATGTCACAGCGTCTCGTGGCGCCCGTTGCCATAACAACAGGATGCTACGTGACGTCACGCACCGCCGCGTTACCATGACAAAATGACGCCTTGGTGCCATAAAGTGCCCCGTTGTCATGGCAACTTGACGCCACGCAGCCATATTGACAGAAGTTGCAGGGGGAGATGCCGGGGGAGATGTCAGAGAATGCCGGGAAACGCTGCCACCGAAGGTAAGCGCTAAATGTAAAAATGTTAGCTCAGGGTTTGCCTTCGGTGGAAGTTGGTAACGCTGGGTGGAGGTGTCAGGAGCCTGAGTGTGGAGCCAGCATGGAGCGGAGAGAGAGGTGCGTGTGTCTCTCCCGCATGTGTCTCGAACATATGTCTCAAGCACGTGTGTATGTGTGTGTGTGTGTGTGTGTGTCTCGAGTGTGTTTCACCTTTCACCATTGTGTCCAGTATTTTTGGAGAAGCCACCTAGCAACCCTAACCACAACACACACACACACAATCCCCACGCAACACAAACGCAGTACACACACACACACAATCCACCCATCTCCGCAACAAACACCCAATCCCCCTCCACTTCAACACACACACAACCCCCCTTTCCACTACAACACACACACATCCCCCCCATTTCCACTACAACACACACACAACCCCCCCTCTCCACTACAACACACACACAACCCCCCCTCTCCACCACAACACACACACTTGCCTCAGGGGGAGTGAAGGCCGGGCCGCAGCTGCAGAGATCTAGGCAGCCGGACCCAACTTCCAGTGCTGGCCAGGCCCTCCTGCAGCCGCCGGGCCCGGGACAGTTGTCCTAGCTCTCCCCCCTGAAAATACGAGACAATTATGCCTCCCGACAGACCTTTCAGGGACAACGGGACAATTCCATGGATAAAGGAACAATCCCATACAGTATATATGGAACGTCTGGCAACCTTATACATACATAGCTTTGTTGATCTGGGCCAGAGAGCATTACAGACTGAGACACATTTCTGTGCAGAAGAGTTCCCTTACTGGTCTATTCCATTCGTAGACAGCAGGGGGAGACATTAAACAGCTACAATGGTCCACACTGAACAACATCACCAGGTTTTTAATAGACAAGAATGCCGCTGCTTATAATAAGTAACATTTCATTCTCACCAGACCAACAAGTGTCTTGAACTAAAACTGAATTATTAATATTTTTGCTATAATATTAATAGTTATTTTGCTTAAATAGCACTGACAATATGCTCAGATCTGTACAGAGAATTTTGCAGGCACGAGTCCCTGCCCAGTACAGCTTACAATCTAATTTTGGTGAAGGGGACACCGTGAGATAGTGACCTGGCCAAAGTCACAAGGAGAGTTGGCCCGGTAATCGAACTGAGCTCACCCGCTTCAAGAGAAAAGGTCACTAAACTGCTCCTTTAGCCAATATAATCTTAATATATTTGTAATGCGCCAACATATTTATAGCTCAGCACCATGGAAGTGTTAATCAAAATGACGTGAGGATACATAGGTATAAACCATAAAAAAACGAATTCAAATGGACATATTATGAGATACAAATATGGCATGTGACAGCTCTGTTTAAAGGCCACTCTGTCAGCAGGAGGTGTCTCCGAGCTGATGTCTTATCATAACTTTTAATCTTCCTGAAGAACCCTGCTGTTTTTTTCCAATCTGTGTACTGACAGCTTGGTGTCTTCATGTAGTGAAAATATTGCAAAGCGTTCTCTATACACGCAGGTCTACCAATACACTTATTATTATTATTAACATTTATTTAGAACGCGTCAACGTATTCTGCTGCGCAGTGCAATAGGGTCGGAGGACGATAAGAATTAAAATATAGAACATTACCATGCATTGGTACAGTAGATAAGGAGGTTCTACCCCATTGGAGCTTGCAATCTATAATTAAGGAGTGTGGTACGGGACAATTGCATTTAAAAAAAAATTAAATATGCAATAACAGCATACTGCTCTGCAGTCTCCTTTAGGGTTAACACCTTTGCAATGCAATGCTGGCAGCAAAGGAGTACAATGATCCCAATCACTTTTTGAAGAGGAAGACACTTAGGGCTCCAGTGTGATGCAAGTCCCTTTGGCAAAGTAGGGGTTAAACTGAACGTTTCACTATAACTCCACATTGCAATACATGGAAACTCCCTCAGTATTGCAGTGGTATGTTGTTGTATTGCATTGTTCAACCTAACCATGCATTGCTCTGTGATGGCTTGCAAGAACTATTACAGATTAGAACGTGTGTGTGTACACACACATATGCACAGACACAAACATACATATATATATGTGTGTGTGTGTGTGTGTGTGTGTGTGTGTGTGTGTGTGTGTGTGTGTGTGTGTGTGTGTGTGTGTGTGTGTGTGTGTGTGTGTGTGTGTGCATATGTGTGTGTGTGTATATATATATTACACACACAAACACACATATATATAATATAATATATATATACACACACACGCACACACTATAGATGTATTGCACCTCTGAATGGATGCAGCTTTTTAGTTTCCCCTGTTTTCTGAGCCGCCAGCCGTAAGGAGTAAGAAAGATAAACAAACCCAACAAAAAAACGTTCTAGGAGGAAAGTGGGCTAATGAAATCCTTCAGGAGCCTCCCTGGAGCAGCCTGGCTAATGTAAAACAGACCGCTGATTACTTTTGCAGCAAGAGTTCACTACACAAGCAAACAACCCTGCACGAATAATCAGCAGGGAAAGGGGGGAAAAAAGAAAGGGAATCTAATTGTTTCCCTTGGTACCTGATTGAGAGGGCTTAACCCCTATGCTGCCAGGGAGGCCAGCATCACATTGCAACGCCAAGCGTTGCTGGCCTCTATTGCATGGAAGGGGTTAAGGTAGTGGCCTGGCCTTTTTGACTCCTCGCTATTTTTCCCTTCCTGAAATACCGAGCACCTAAAAAGAGGGTTCCAGGGAAGGATGATTTTGTCAGACAGGAATTGCCATAGAATACAAAGTTATCAACAGCAGAGCTTCCAACATCGGGGCACGTGAAAATAGGTGCACTCATCTGTCAACACGGATTGCAAGCAAGTGAGCTTAGAATCTAAGTACGCACCTCTGGTGAAGGCCCCATAACACATACAATTTATTTTATACAAAGATCACTTTATACATAAAGCACTTGTATTTCTGGATATTTTTCGTATATACTAAAATGCAAGTGGTGATAACCTCGCTATAACCCGCTCAGGATTTATCACATCGGCCTTCAGTATTCAAGCTGCTGTAATTAGCTAAAGGTTCTGAGCTTCAACCAATGGCAGGCAGGCGTGCAGGGCTCCCGCGCTCTCCCACGCAGGCACAAATAGGAACAAGAGGTATATAGAAAATCGATCCAGTACCTGATGAATAGGTACAGTTGGAGGGTATGCGATAGCTTTTAAATCTTTGGGATGTTCAAAGGCTAAAGGGTTATTCTTTAGTGGGTGAGTCTGCATCATATGAACCCAGCTCCCACTACAGTTTTGGTTATGCTTACACAATATTAGGCTTATACAATGAAAGATACACGTTAACGCAGATTATGGGAAGATATGAGGTTGGAAATCTCATAGTCAACAAGAACTTTGTTGGTCCGATAGAAAGTCTTTTAAGAAGTGCAATGTTTACAGTTAAGCGATCAGTTTCAGTGATCAGCGAGCTGTACTTAGGGGCTTGAATTCAATGTCCGTAGAAGGGTGCGGTGGTCTACAAATGCATTGTGTGTATGCGGAACTTAGCATGAAGGTACTTGATACTTGTCAGTTTTGGATTCTATGCCATTATTTGTGTCAGCGGGTGATACAGGGAGGAGCAGTTATATGGAACGATGAGGAGGCGTTCTGATAACACAATGTGCCCGTTTACGGTTTTGCCTGCTTTTCATATACAGTATACCACCGGCATTAATATACCTACGAAGCTTGTCAAATGTATCAAACTTTTCAATGATTTTCACTGCAGGCTGGCCAGCAATTGTGGCGATCTGCAATACACAGTGTGCTTGGTACTTGATTCCTTTGGAATTGTGCATGGTAGTGGTTATGAAATTGCAAACACCATCAAGGTAACATACTTGAGCAGAAATCCTATGACGATTGTAGGGATAAGAGTCCGTCTCCCCCACCCCTGCAAACCATGCCGCCTACATATACAGTCTGGAAGTAGCAACTCACCATGGTAATCTAACGCTACAGGAAATAGTTAGTGGTGCTACACAGAATTGAAGGGGACACGGATATTATACTTGGGTATAGGAATTCACTGAGGCCCAGGGAGGTACATGGGGTTTAATCAAAAATGAGATGGTATTATTGTTCAGTATGTGAAAGATGAAATCTCCAGGACTCGCTGGATCATGGGCGGTAAGGCCATTCCCTTTCTGTAGTACAGCTCCCGGTGTAACCCAAGTAGTTGTTCCTGTTGGCACAGCAGACCTGCAAAACCCGAATTGAAAATTAAATGTAGCCACTTGATACTGTTCACTTATCAGTTCCAACCTACCCAGCCTATAAATATTGCAAAGCAAGTGTAAACCAACCTCACACTGATGATACCCATCAAGGTTGAAGCATGTCTGTGAGTGGTTTGACTTGCTTTGCTAGTCCCATGCTGTGCTTAAAGCTGCAGTTCAGTCAATATCCTGCATGTGTGGTTTTTTTAATAAATCAGTTCTGTAGTAAGAAATAATACTTTTAGCATTTTCTGTTTTTAAAAAAACAACTTTGAAAGACCAATTTTCTTGTGTTCTATTTTAACAGCCATTTGCTAAGGCACTGCCCCTTCATGTCCTGTCACAAACTCTGGCACACCCCTTTGTCAGCACTGCCCTCCCTCTCTCTAAACGTGCACTAGCATCTTGTCACATGATCTTCCTCATAGAGTACATTCAAGGAAGCTGGAGAAAAGGGATCAGCCTGCATGCATAGCAGCTCGGATAGGCGATTTCAAACTTATATTACAGTGTTTAATCCATTCATTGCACGTGTATATAATGTAAAATTGTAATAATTCCATTTATAGCAAACGTGTATATGTGAATATTATTTAGATGTATATGTATGTTACTGAAATGTGGAGTGAGTGTGTAGGTAAATACACACAATACACTTCCACTGTGTATATATATATATATATATATATATATATATATATATATATATATATATATATATATATGTGTGAAGTTATGTGAGTAAAAAAGTGACAAAAACCCTCCATAGCAAGGCAAATAGCAAATGGAAATATTACTGTATGCTCATTTGTATGTATATATATATTTATATACACACTTCAAATACGGATAGTGATTCACGTAAATGATATATATATATATTCACTTTCTGGGAGTATAAGAGTGACTGTCCTGTTGTTCCTTTTTTTGTATCCATCATTGAATGGTATGCACCCTCTCTTTACGTTTATTTTATACTAGCTGAGAGACCCGGCGTTGCCCGGGATGTAATATTCCCGCTCCTCTCTCTCTCCTCACCCCTCCCCCTCTCTCTGTTTGTCCCCCATTCACATCAATCCAGTTCCCCCCCCTCCCTCCTTTACAGCTTCATGCAGTGTGTGTGCGTCA